>NC_084600.1:30408649-30556149 GCF_033807715.1 Cololabis saira
GTGGGAGTTCAAACTATATATATTAAACGTCATGTTTAGAAAAATGTGCATGCGTTAATCTCGCATTTCTACAAAAAAGAAACCTTGAACAGAATTTGCTTTATTAAGGCGTTAACTTTGACATCACTTTGCCAAGCCCATAATATTTCCAAAGCTGAACAGGATTAAAGTGAATGTTTCTGCTGAGGGAAGCGTGAGTTTGACATGAAGATCAAACAAGATCCGCCAGTAAGTTGTATTTGTTCTGAATAATAGAAATGTTCCTCCAGCCGCCGGAGTGGAAGTCAGGAGCGTCTGCAGTGATTTTCAGCGACTGCTTACGGAGCTGCTTCAGTCGTCAAAGGAAGACTCTGAACGTTATTAAAGTCCAGCCGGAAGCAACTGCTCCCTTTGAAACTGTCACAGGATCACAAGTTGCTCGTACTTCATGCCGTGGTGTGGGAATAAAAACATTTTAAAAAGGCCAGCATGGGTGGTGAAATAAGCGAGGAAAGACAGGGAACTTGAATGTGAAAGCTGTTGGAAAGTGACACAACTAAATGCTTGAACCCACTGAATGTTTTTATGGAGAAGAAACAAAACCCTGAAGATAAAGAAGGAGAGTAATGTCGGCTTGTTGACAATTAAAATGCAGTCGCAGAATTTCTTCAAACATTTGAAGATGAACGAAAGTTTATTATGTTATCTGCTTTTCTTGACTTTTAAAGGTTCAGATTTCTCCCAAACCGTCATAAATGCAGCTTTAAGAGATGAAGGACCAATTTATTTTTATAACCTTCTGCGAACATCAGCTTCAATCCCTAAACTGCAGCACAATTAAATCCTGTCAGCCCCGCCCCCTCCCGCTGACCCCAGTTCAAAAACAAACGTTGCTGTCGTCATGTCACGTGACTGGCTGCAAGGTCTCCTATTGGTTTATGAAGGTAACCAGTGACAGCAGAGTGAGCAGGGAGTAGGGGGACCAAGGAGCATATAGAAAATAGAACATTTTGACTCGCAAAAGTCAAACTAATCCACTGTGGCACTCGATCAATAGACATAAGGATAAAAACTGCATGAAATATGACTGTTCAAGTAAAGCTGATTAAAAACGAGCTCTTTGAACACCCAAATGTCTGTGTATAAATCAAATCATTACTAGTTTTCCCTCCATGAAAAGCTTCTGCAGGTTTGGAGAGTTAATTGTGCTGCAGTGCCACACAGTGGACTGACTCCAGAGACACATGATTATTTAACTGATGAACCAGGACCTCGGACATGACGACGGCTCTGCTCGGGTCATGTCCGGGGTCTCAGTATTGGCCAAATGTGACGAACAACGTATGGCTTTTTACACCATGATATTTTTTATTCAATCAAAATAAATCTAAAAGGCGAAAATAAAACAATACTAAGTCTGACCATGGTTCATTACCTTCCGATGCAGATTTGCAGCTGTGCTGCGGACCATTGTCCTGTTACATGACCTAGTTTACGATCTTGAAGATGCAAAACAACCCAAATCATGATACCTCCACCACCGTACTTCACAATGAATATGAGGTGTTTCTGCTGAAATGCTGTTTGGTTTTCTTTTGGACATTAAGACCAAACAACCCCACCCTGTCTCATCCGTCCACAGGACGACCACGTGGTTCCAGAAGTTTCCTGGTTTGCTCAGATATAGTTTGGCGCACCTCAGTCATGCCCGCTGGAAACCCTTCCACGCAGTCCAGTCTTCTTCAGATCCGGTTGTCGTGGACTTTAATTGTTTGTACGATCGGACCTGGGAGCAAATATGCTTGGATGTCCACTGCTGGGAAGATTGACGGCTGTCTTGGATGTTTTCTACCTCTAACCCTTTCCAGGTTGTGGTACAAAAACGACAGCTTCTCTAAGACATTTGCTCGTTTCTTTCCTTTTTGGCATCGTGTCAACACACACCTGAATGCTCCAGACCAGCATGTCTGCTCTTATAGAGGTCTGCACACATGCTGATGATCACATTGTCGTTAGAAGCGCCCGGTGCAACTAACCCTCTGAAGTCCTGTGGAAGCTCCAAGGAGGTAATTAGTATTGCCCACATGAGTTTTCTTTTAGGCTTAATTTGTGAGGTTTTTCATCGTTTTTCTTTTGTCGACTGGCCCACACTCACATGCAGATCTGTACTTCACCACCAGGCGCTCTTTGTAAGGATACCACTCCAGACCAAGTGGGGGCAGCATGTGACACAAGCTACTGTGAGAGTTCATGGCTTTTGCTTTCATAGAACCGATTCCTTGAACAAGTGTCGGCCCAGTAACGCTCCTACTGTCGTTTCTATCAACAGTTGTCTGACATGAGAGGTCAACTCGTACACACACTTCTGACAATGTGGCCACAGCCGGACGACGATGTACTAACATTTTGTTACACTTTTTGTATACTGCCAAAGTTAAAGGTCCCATATTTTGCAACTTTGATCCAAAACTCTGGATCATGCAGCTTAAAGCCTGAATTATGGTTCTGCGTCAAATCGACGCTGTGCCTAAGCCGTCACCGTAACGCCGTCGTGAACCCTTCGGACTTCTCCGTCACTCCATTTCGCCGCGGTGCAGTACCCCCCGCGACCGCTAGTTCGCAATCTTTTCCTGAAAACAAAACAAAAAAAAGTCACACATACACGAAGAAAAGAGCGCGGAAAGTTCACGACTGCTTCAAATCGGAAACCGGAAATGCGTTGCTACCAAGCAAACCAATCACAGCCCTCTCGTTTGCGTTTGGTCTGCGTTTGGTCTGCGTCGCCTCGACGCGTAGTTACAATTTTTGGGAGGTACGCGTCAGCGTCGGCGTCGGCGACGGCGTCGTTTTGACGCAGAACCATAACTCAGCCTTAAGTCCTCTACTTTCTTTGTCGGCTGGTGAGCACCCAGTTGGTCGTGCCCCTCCCACTGCTACCTGCTCACTCTGCTCCTGTTGTTTACAGCCGGTCACATGGCACAGCAACAGACACAACTGGAGGATGTTTGTTTTTGAAATGAATTCCCACCACCGCCCACCGCTGTGCGAGGATAGATGCGTGGGCAGGGTTGATCTGTTGTATGTCTGCTCCGCCAGAACCTTTATTAGGTGTGTAATCGGTTCTGCACAAATGACGACCAGACGGCCTGGAAACTGGGTATATAACAGCTGAAGGCGGGTTTGAAGCTTTAGTGGAGGGGCCTATCCAAACTACGACTTTAGCAACTGTGCTTTTTTGAGTATTTCATGAAATTATTATTATTTTAGTGTTCACTAGCACAAAAACAAAAAAATTCCATCCTCCCCGTAAGACCATATTTCTAGGAGGATATGGGTTGGTCCAGGACCGCCGACCCCCTTGCTCAGAAATGCTCCCCGTTCACCGTTCGCCCCATTAGAGAAGAGGAGATATAAACAGTTGACTTAACTTTAAAGAACATCCACTGAGCAGAGGAGTGCTTCTTCTCTCCGGGACAGTTTGATGAGCCATTGATCGTGAACAGACCTGATGAACGGTGGCAGGTCTTCAGTGCCTCAGGCAGACATTTCACTTAGCTGGAGGTGTTTTTCACGGCGGGCTCCTTGTAAAGTCTATAATGTACCTTGTTCACATGTGTAACGATATTAGCCGTGCCGTTTAAATGCTACGTGTGATTGATGTGGTTAATGTTGAATACCTCCACGATCGGTGTGGACTGGTGGAGGAGCGGCGTCCTGTGGGACAGCATTTCAATCATGTTGAAGTCTGGACCTTGACCAGGTCGTTCCAAAAGCATAGTTCTTGTGTTTTTATGCCATTTTGATAGGGATGTACTGATACCACTTTTTTCCAAAACGAGTAGTGTACGAGTACTTGCATTTCAGTACTCACCGATACCGATACCGAGTACTTACACCATTACACATAAAGTTGTGCCCCCAAGCGCAGACTGTCGGGACGCCCGGTTGCGACATGCGGGCCCGCCCGGGGCCTCCGCACCCTCGCAGAAACCACACCCCCAAACAGCGCTCTCACCCCGGCTGCGGAGATGAGAGGCGAACGGACGGGAGTGCCGTCTCCGTCGAGCCCCCGCTTGCGTGGGGCGCGGCTGCCGGTGGACTCAGGTCTGCGCGCGGACCGCACCCCCCCGGAGCTCCGGCTCGTCACCTCGACACGTCGGTGCGCCTGGCCTGCACACGAGAGCTCCGAGCCAGGGGGGAGACGGGAAAGAGAGGGGGTGGCCTCCGGGTCACCTCCCCCCTCTGCTCCGCGCTCTCTCTTTCTGCGCTCACCTCTTTTTCGCCTACAACTTCAGATCAGACGAGACAACCCGCTGAATTTAAGCATATTACTAAGCGGAGCAAAATAAACTAACAAGGATTCCCCCAGTAGCGGCGAGCGAAGAGGGAAGAGCTCAGCGCGAATCCCCGTCCAAGCGTCGGGCGCTGGAAATGTGGCGTAAAGTGGTATCGGTGGCAATTTTACGAGTACGAGTAGTTATGCACGGTATCAGACCGATGTTAACACGCGGCTGAATTCTCCTGCACTACCCTGATGCTAAAGCCTGCCAGCATCAGGTGATTTCTGCCATAATTTCCCACTAAAGAGAAGGCTAGAGCAATGGGTACCTAACTGCAGCCTGCACATGTAGTTGAGCCTCGCTGACACTTCAAGACTCATCGGGAAACCTTAACTTCGTCCCCTCTTGTTTAATGGGCAGCATCAAGGAGGATGCTCTGAGAAGTAAATAAAGGCCTCATTAGATTTTTCAAAGACTCAAGCAGGCAACCAGAGATGCAATGTACGTTGAAAGGTTCAATTTTATGCAAATGGAATGCAAATGTCATGGATTTTAACTCCCAGCAGACACTGAGATCTAGCGAAGGACTTTTTCTGCTCCTCTCAACTGATTACATGACTTCAAACAGTGATTATGATGCCTGACGGCTGCCATGACGTGGTGGCAGGACTGTGCAGTCGCGCTTGACCTTTAACTTCTTCATGTGTTATGTTGATTACACATCTGTGTTGGGTAAGTGAGTTAACTGAGCTGTGTCAATGTAAGTGCACGCTTTTAACTTGACCTAGCGATGACATATTTCACCACTGTAGCCTGTAACGTGTTTAAAAGTCTTTTTTATACCACATGTGGTATACTCATATCTATTGTCATGAGCCAATATTTTGAGGTGCAACAGGTGATTTATTCAGGCCACAATGGAACAGTTCATTACAGGAACCTGCAGTTCCTGTAATGAACTCTAGGGGCTCTAAAAGCATAAACGTATCTGTTTTTTAGCTCAAATCCACACCCACCACGCAGAAGAAACCGAGGACCCGACTGAGGTCTGCAGGACACAAGGATTTGTTTACCTCCTCTTAAAATCACTTTTTTACTTGAAAATAAATTAAATATCAAAAGAGAATATTTCAACTGCAGTTTAACTCTGCTCCGTCTGAATGGCCTTGAGCGTCAAACCTTGTATTACATGTGTTTTTCTCTTTATTCGTTTATCCGTGCAATAAAATGTCCTGTTTTCATGCTTTTCCCTCAAAATGTAACTGCAAATGTCAAGATGAACGATTTCCAAGGTAGCTGTTTTTAACCTTCACATTCTCAGAGACAAATCAGCAAAAAAACTTAAAACGAACCTGTAGAAACAAGAAAAAAAAGTCATAAATGTTGTGAGTTTGGCAACTTTTTTCATTCTGTGGTAAGAATTGTAAAGACTCAGTTGGCCGATGAATAAGAACTTGTCCGGTGTAAAATATTAGTTCCTTTTTTTTTATTGCAAACCATTAATGCACATGAAGTCACATGGCAGCATCTGTGTTGAACCCTGACGTTAATAACTGCATCATGTCAGAATTTACAGTTACGATGTTGTCCAAGGTTTACGGCGCGCCACTTGTCCCGTGCATCGCGCCTGTTCGCTTTGAAGGGTGTTGCCAGGCCAAGTTCTGATTCCGTCTGTCATGGCGGGAAATGTTCAACCTTCGATGCACACATCAGCCAATCAAGTAGGAAGTTCTTGCCACTGCCTCTCAAAGCACGCAGCTCATTTGTGGAGTGAAGGACAATGAAATGCGATTGGTTGTTTATGGTACGACGAAGCACCGCCTGGCAAAGTGTCAACGTGGCACTGCTGGGTTTCAGCGTTACTCTTGGTTACACTTTGGTATCTTTCCCTAACATTCAGTCGTTTTCTCTTTCGTTACTTTATTTACGTTTTTCTCATTCCGCCACACATGACACGGCTTTGCAAACCCCAAGCAGCCAAGGAGCTCCTCTAAAGACCCATGGAGAGAAAGAGGGACTGACTGGAACCAGATCCCAACAAATATTCCTTTAGATGAAAGAGAAACTGATAATTAACATCAGAGAATAATTAAGGTTGCCACTAATGTCGCCAGAATGAATTAACTAATTAAGATCCGTGTGTAAGATCTTCGTCCCAGGAATCATTTAACCGATCAGTGCGGCATGATGGAGGGATCGAGCCGCTTAAAAGTCCATGATCTGAGTTACAGTAGTTGGTTCCTTTCCACCACTCATTTTCTCGGGCTGATTGTTGGTGTTTTTAGTTTTTAAAACTTTTAAAACTCTGTCAGTTAATGTGAAACTGAACATCTGAAGCGAGTCGATGCCTTTGACGGAGACCTGTCAGGTCCCTCTGGCTTTGTTCCTCATGAAAGTACTTTTGACAGCATTGTGAAGCCTGACTGCAACCCTCATCGTCTCTCTCTCCTCCCTCTCTCTTTCTAACTCTCCTCCTGCCCCCTCTCCTCCACGTTAACCCCTTTTTTCTCCTTTTCTGCCTGTGTGGCGTGCGTATCCTCTCTCTCTCTGTCCTCGCCCCACCAGATAAGCTGAACAGGGGTTCAGGACTGGGCACCGGCGCCATCGTGGGCATTCTCATCGTCATCTTCTTCCTGCTGCTGGTCGGCGTGGACGTCACCTGCTACTTCCTGAACAAGTGTGGCCTCCTCATGTGCATCGCCGTCAACTTCTGCGGGAAGGCTGGCCCCGGCGCCAAGAGCAAGGACATGGAGGAGGGCAAAGCGGCGTTCACGTAAGCGTCACGTTACCTTCACATCCACGACAAAGTTCAGTTAAATTCAGTTTTATTCATAAAGCACCAAATTAGGACAAACAAATATAATTCAACTCATTCAAAGATTGTTCTGATCAATACCAAGTAAAAGAAATAGTTGTATTAGATTACTCCTCGGATCCTAGTGGTCAGTAATGGGACTGCAGGTCTGAGTTAAACCAGACTAAATCCACCAGGAACCACATTTGCAGCTTTTTCCTTCTACTATGATGAACTAAGTTCAGCTTTGTTTATGTTCATCACAACAGAAAAACAGCACTAAAGTATTCTGAGATGATCACTCCTGTAAATGTCTAATAAGCCTGAAATGTGTATTAGCCTTTGTTTTGATCAAAAATTCTGTTCAATATGTTGAACTATTTCTCATCGCAGCAGCTGTGAACGCAGCAAATAAATATTTCAGCAGAAACAAAACAAACAGCCTTCAGAGGGTGAATCACAATCAGCTGCAGAGATGAGATGCACAGACATATTTTGCAGCTTTAGATCTCGACATTTCGCTGCCTGTGAGCAAACACTTTAAAGCTCAGGTCAGGCAGAGCGCCGTGCGCTGGTAACGACGGGGCCCTCGGGGGAAACGTACTGGCGGAGCACGCGGCTGGATGAAGGTGGGCGATGATCAAATAACGGCCTGAGCGAGCGAGATGGCGCGCCTGACAGCTGACAGGACCGGAGCCATGGTTCTGCATGTTTTGGGCGATTTGTTTTACATCGCTGCTCTCATGCATGTGAAGTGTGCATGTGACTAAGTCAGTGCCAGCTCTTTTAATCCTATTTTGTTGTCATAAAAAGGATGATAAGAAAATAATTTGACCAGAGAGGGTAACTTTATTCAGTGTTATTTATTTAACAAGAATAAAGCTTAATAATAATAAAGTACCACCCTGCTGCTCCCTTGGCATTTTAGAGGGTAAGCTGCCAAACATCAGCCATTGATGATGTCCAGGTGTTGTGGTTGCATGCGTTGTGCAGGGGCTGCATGGCCTCGTTGGCGCAGTAGGCAGCGCGTCAGTCTCATAATCTGAAGGTCGTGAGTTCAAGCCTCACACGGGGCATGTGTTTTTCTTTCATTGCACTAGCGGGGACAGAGGCAGGCTATACCAGACTGCTCATCCCCACAAGGGGTGGGGGTGGCTGGGGTGTCATCACCCCGCTAATGCCAAGGGCTCCACATGATGGGATTTCTTCCCCTGTACCTCCATGCTCAGCCTCCTTTTAATCAGTGGTCCGCGAGGGGGCAGTTTTTGATGATGATGATGATGATGATAGTGTCCGACCGATCAGCCTTTTTTTCGATTATTTCGATCACCGATTAGGGGGAAATCAAAAAGACCGATAGCCGATATCAGCCGATACGATTATTACCCTTTTTTACCTTTTTGGGAGAAAACAAATTTCAATACAAGAATTCATTTAAATGAATGGTGAGCAATTTATTGCTTTAATTAGGAAGGACAGCAATATTCACTTCGCACGGCTCACACATCAAAAGTGCAAATTATGGAACATCAAACAAAACAAGCAGCATTTCAGTTATTAAAAATAACATTAAGTGAATTTTCTCTTTTACATAAAATAAAAAAGCTGCCTATAAAAAATAACAAATTAAGAGGAATAACAGCCTCAATTTTAGAACAGTCAGGCACAATACTCCCAATTCCCAGACCCAAACCACAGCAAGTGCCTACTTGGAGGTAGTAACAGTAAGCTAACTAGTACACATGACAAACAACCAAACAGTACAGGTTGTGAAAATGGCTACACAGGTTGTTTTTTTAAGTGCAAATATTTACTTAAGTTTACTTAAGTTTGAGCATGTTGAACATTCTTAATACAAAAAGAAAATGCAGTATTTCAGTAAATTTCTTAATTTTTCTTTAAAAAAAAAAAAAAAAAAAATCGAAATTATTTATTTTCGATTTTTTTTTTGGGGGGGGGGGGGGGGCGATACCGATTATTAATAAAATTATGAATATCGAATTCGATAATCGGCCACGGCCGATTATCGGTCGCCCACTAATGATGATGATGATGATGATGATGCATTTCCTCTGGCTGACAACAGGAAAGACGAGTCCAAGGAACCCATTGTCGAGGTGAGAACGGAGGAGGAGCATACCCCAAACCAAGAAGGACGTGGTCCCACTGAGCCCAATGAAACCACTCCACTGACAGAACCGGAGTGAGTATGGAAATGCCGCGTCGTGGGTCGCACCACTTGATGACGACCCGTCTGCATGTGTGTGACTACCGAACTCCTATTTGGGCTTAAAAGCTTTGTTTTGACTTACGTGACTCTTTCTAACCTCTTTTGTTGCTGAACGCTGTTCCACCATCTGCAGGTGACATCAGCACCCAAGCGGGAATAAACGGTTGTAGTTCATGCCATTTAAGGCTAATAGGTCCAACCGTGGTACCATAGACAGTCGTGGTGTCCATGTGAGGCCCATGTGGATTAAAAATGGACCACTTGGGTCCAGAATGGGCCAAAGCTTGAAATAAGGAATTGGCACAAATGGTTTCAGTATCAAAGGTCCACAAATGGGAAGGTGATGGGAGACAGATATATGGGACCAGAAGACAAGTGGGTCACATAGGCAAGGATTTAAAAGGCGGGAAGTTTTTTGGGTCGCATCTACACACACGGACAAATTTAGGCTCCACAGGACTAAAGACAACCTCCCTGGACGTGGACACAAGAGGCCAACTGAGGACACACTGAAGAGACGGACCATATGAACGGAAATCAAAAATTCCAGAACAACGTCCAAAGAAGTTCAAGGTGAACTTCAAGGTCCAGGTCCATCCGTGTCAGATCACACTGTCCATCACTGTTGGAACCAAAGTGGACCACTGAGGAGGACTCAGCTGTTGGAAAACTAATCAGAAAAACGCATAAAACTGGAGTTTTTGGACAAGTCCCATCATCTCTATTTTCACAGATGTAGAAATGAGTCCTCCAAAGAAAAGAAGACTGGATCTGCTGTGGAACATGGAGGAGGCTTGATTCTGTTCTGGAGCTGCTTTGCTGCGTCTAGTACCAGGTATCTTGAATCTGTGCAGGTCCAATGAAACCTCATCAAGAAGTTCTGGAGACAAATGTGCTGCCAGAAATGCCAGAAATGTGCGGGTCAGAAAGTTTGGTCTCAGTCACAGGTCATGGTCCTCCAACAGGATAATGACCCAAAACACACAACTAAAACCAGCCAAGAACCACTCAGAACCAAACACTGGACTGTTCTGAAGTGTCCTTGTAAGAGTCCTGATCTACATCCTGCTGAACATCTGTGGAAACATCTGGAACCTGCGGTCCGGAGCAGAAACCCTTCAGAGCTGAGACATCTGGAGATGTTTGTTCATGATGACTAAAATACCTGTCTCCAGGTGGACAAGTCTCTCTGAGAGGACACTCATCACTGGACTGAAGTGCAACACAGTTTCAAACTGCGGGTACCATCTGCTTTGTTCAGGCCAGTTTCTTTAGTTTATTTTGTTTGGATGTTTTTTTCAGGATTTTCTCGAACCACAGTTCAAAAGCGACGTCTGATTTTTGTTAGTCATTTTTAGTGAATTTTCACTTATTAATACTTATGTCAGTTTCAAGTTGTTTCCGTGACCATTTTGGGTTTTTATTCCTATAATGCAAGGATACCATGAAATGTACGTACGTGTGTAGATGCCAGTCAGAGTCCGCGTGGACCTGCAGATGAACCCGCCGTGGATCCACGGCGGGGCGGTGCGCCGGCGCTCACTCTGCTCTGTTCATGTCCTGACTTGACTCCTGCCGTCTTTTGTTTTCCCCTCACTGTCTGTGTCCTCTCCTATGTCCTCTCCTGTGTCTTCTCCCCGCCTCCCCACTGTCCCCACTAAACAGGCCTGCGGCTGCAGAAGCCGCCCCCCCGGTGGTCAACCTTCTCCCCTCCGCTACCCTCAACTCGGTCACCGAGAGCGTTAGCACGACGCAGAGTAGTCCTGCTAGCGAGAGCACTGCCCTAACCATCAGCACGTCCAGCCCAACCAAAGCCACTCCCGCCAGTTCCCCTCCCAAAACTGCACCCCATTCCAGTTCCATTAAATCCAACCCCCAGCCTGCTGTCGGCGCCCTGGTTGACGTGAGCGACACCTCCAATGCCGTCCCTCCCTCCACCCAAACGTCTGTGTCAGTCAGTCCCACCTTGGCTAGCGCCGACGGGCCGCAGAGTAAGAGCGAGCCGGTGAAAGCCCCCGACAGCACGCAGAGTACGGACTTACAAGTAGACGGCCCGACCGAAGACGCCCCCAAAGCCCCGTGCACAGACCCGACCGCCCCGGTCCACAATGAGTATGAACACGTCCTTCTCCTTCTTCCTTCAGGTGCCGGCTCTGCTCTGGTAGCGTCCCGCCAGCTCACAAGGACGCCATCACAAATGAAAAATTCACCCTTAAACGTGAACACTGTCGAGACGAGTCACGTGACCCTCTTTTGATCCAATGTTGTTTTTGTATTGAAGTGATGATGTCGATCTTTACTTGACTAAACGGGTATGGGTAATACCAATAACCCCCTTGACTCAAAGGCTGTAGATCCCTGCAAAGTTACAGCTTTAAATCTAGTGTTGTGTACGTAGCAGGATCAGAACCCTTTAGCTTGTTATCAGTCGGATGAAGTCTGGTAGCCTTTAGTTTGTTAGGTTGGGGGGGGCGGGGGGGGTAGTCTAGTGGCTACAGAGGTGGGCTTGGGTCTGGAGGACCCTGGTTCAAGCCGAAATGGCCCGGAATGGCAACCTAGATGAACCACCTTTGGCCCCTGAGCAAGGCCTTAACGATAATTGCTCCATGGTGTGTGTGTCTCAGATGTAAGTCGCTTTGGATACAAGTGTCTGCTAAATGACAGTAGTAGTAGTAGGTTTGTTGGAGCTGGGAAGCACCGGATGATGTCTTTCCTTCTTGGCATTGTGACCAGCAAACTACTGAAATGTTTACATTTATAAGATGATCAGTTCATCAAGGGGTGTTAACCAGTATGGAGCTAGAACAGTCTCATAATTCACAAATGCACAGGACAAGTTTTACAAATACACAGACCGATTTGCAAATGCACACACTGTTTCACATATGCACAGGACAAGTTTCACGTGCGTAGGACAAGATATACAAATTTATTTTTGATGCACACACAAATATAACCTGATTTACAAACTTTTTTTTTTTTGTGAGCTGTGCTGGATTTGCGTGTGACTTTTGAGACGGCTCTGGTTGAACGGCCCGACAAACCATCTCCGATCGTGCTGTTTTCTTTACCGGGATCACAAGAAAAGCAGAACAGTGATCTCCTCTCATTCATTCATTCATTCATTATCTTACCCGCTTTATCCCTTGCGGGGTCACGGGGGTCTGCTGGAGCCTATCCCAGCTCATTTTAGGTGAGAGGCAGGGGATACACCCTGGACAGGTCACCAGTCCATCACAGGGCCACATATAGACACACAAACCATGCTCACAACCACACTCACGCTCACACCTACGGGCAATTTTAGAGTCATCAATTAACCTAATATGCATGTTTTTGGACTGTGGGAGGAAGCCGGAGTACCGGGAGAGAACCCACGATCTCCTCTCCATCCTATTTATTTATCTTTTATCTCCTGTTGCTGTTTATTTATCTTTACTCCACCAACTTGAAATATTAATCACTTTTCTAAGCGAACGGCGCTAACGCAGTTCAAACAGCAGGTGTATCCGCCCCTTTAATCTGATTGGTTTAGAGTAAGTCGTGTTTTATCCACTGCTCTGCGTCCCCCACGTGGGGTGCGCTCTTATGATTGGCTGAAACAATGGAAGACATCTGATTGGTTGCAGATCCTTCTGTGTTAAAAAAAACCTATTTGTGGGTCGAGTCACGTCAAGGGAGTCTCAAAAGTCACACGCAAATCCAGCGCAGCTCACAGACAAAAAAACATTTGTAAATCAGTTTATATTTGTGTGTGCATCAAAAATACATTTGTATATCTTGTCCTACGCACATGTGAATTGTTCTGTGCATGTGTGAAACTGTGTGTGTATTTGTGAAACGGTGTGTGTATTTGCAAATCGGTCTGTGCATTTGTAAAACTTGTCCTGTGCATTTGTGAATTATGAGACTGTTCTAGCTCCATAAACCAGCAGTACCTGGATGTGACTGACCCACTAAGACTCTAGAGGAGCCGTAAGGGGGTACTTAGTATTTCCCACGTGAGCTTTCTTTTTATTTTCTTCTTTTTTTTTTAAAGAGAGGGCGGTGGAAACAAGTTATGTGTTGTTGCTCCTCCGAGGTTGTATTTGTTCAGACTCACTATAAGATGATTTTTATGATGTTTTTTAATTTAAAAATGGAGGTATTGGCTGTAATTAAGGGTTCTGATCTGATTGAATCCCCCTCCTTCTTTCAATCTCAGTTATCGTTGTTTTCTTCTTTTATAAATAATCACTCTTTTATTGTTTGGTTTTTATTAGTTAGCAAGATGACCCAAACGGGCGATGGGGCTGGTTTGACATTCATCCTGCGAGAAACCAGGAGGCTAAAGACCTCGAGCTAAAAGTTTCCAGCAGAAGTCTGAGCCTCAAACGCTCTCTTCAGCGTCTGTGAGAAGTGCTGACTTGGGGAGGATTTTGATGGGTCTGATCACGCTGTGAAATTATGTTTGGCTGTTGGCTCTGAACCACGACTCAATAAGCGCTGAGTGCAGGGAGGGATTCAGAGACAGACGGCAGCATCTCTGCCAGGAACAGTCGCGTTTTACCTGAATTAATCGCAAGAAAGAGTGCAGCTGCGACTGCAGACGTGTCCTGGTTTTCAGAGGATGAATAGTCGCCGGCGGCACGTTACTGGGTTCATTTATCTACCCCCCCCCCCCCCCCCCCCTTACTTAAAACACTGGCCTGTTTTTTTCTAGGTGTGAAAATTTAAGGGTGGAATTTATTTGACTTTTGTCAGACGTTTAAGCCAAAATGGCACGGAGACGTGAGCCATTGGGACGCTAACAGAGCACCGCTGCCATCGTTCAGCCTCCACACCTCCACCCTTCACCTGTTTGTTTATTCACCTGAGCGACAGAAGCTTCTCACCTGCCATGCATCCTTTAATATCTTACCCATCCACGTCATCGCTGTGGTTGACCACCCACTGCATCATCACCAGTAACATCTATGTCGGTTATTTGTAATATGATTTCTTTATATTCCAGGATCCCAATCAGCAGGACACAAGAACCGATGAATCCCAAATACTTAAATGTATGCAATATTGTTGAGATTTAAAGTACGGAGAAGAGACCAAGGGCCCGATTTACTAAGATCCTAAATAAAGAGAACTAAATTGCGTGTGCACTGAAAAAGTTTGCACGTGCTGTTGTTGTGTGTTTTGCGGGTGATCAACTAAGATTGCGTGCGCAATTGATAACAGGTGCAAACCGCAGTATTTAAATGAGGTGTTGCGTGTCTTACGGTTTGCGAGCGCAAAATGAAATTTGACGAGTTGGAGTTAGAGATATTAGTGGAAGAGGCATATTGTTGTGCCGTATTCAGCACCCCTGCCGTGAAAAGCACCCCCTCGTATATTCAATGATAAGTAGACCAAGAAAAAAAACAACACACTGACACTTCAATATATTTATATATACACACTCACACAAACACATACTTAGGAGTTTATATTATATATATTTACAAATATTATGGAAGACAACACAGTAAGCAGGCTATTAATTAATGACATCAATAACCATTTACCCGATTTTTGTTATCTGTGACTGTGATTGTGGGAAAGTATGACTATTGTGGAATCCATGAGCGCATTTAAACATGAATCATTAACACAAAACTGGACGCTAAACAGAACGTGACACGGAATGAGAATATCATTTTTGTCAGACGAGGGGTCTGACAAAAATGAGAGGCGCAGTCCTCTTTGCACGCTGTTAGTAGATCAGCTGGCACATTGGTTTGCGGGTGATGTCAAGTTTGCACACGTTTTTACGCACGCAAACCTTTAGTAAATCAGGCCCCAAGTCTGTTAAAGCCTCTGCATGTAGTCATACCACTTCTGGCCACATGGGGGCAGACAGAGCTGCTGCGTTTGGTACCGGAGGCTGAGACATGAGTGCTCTGGTGAACTGCTGCTCCCGTGTGGTCAGGACGGGTACCGCTTCAACACCTTGAAAGGTTAATGTTTGTTGTTGTATCTTCTTCTGTGAATCTCCTCAGTAACAGCTCTGAGTTAGTTGTGGAGGCCTCTGTTTCCTGGTTGAACTGAGACTTCTGGGTTTGTTTCATCGCCGTCCTGCTGTGGTCAGACTGTGACGATGCAAATAAATGTGGTATAGTTTTAAAACTATTGAAAACTTCTCATATGTAAAAGTCTCTGGAGGCTCTTAGCAAAAGGAAGGAGGGTTTTTTCTGAGATGATGAAGGACAGTTTTATACTTGTTCTCAGGGTCTGTGTTTATGCTAATGAGGCTTCTATAGCTCTAAAGAATATAGTCATTTTTGTTATAACATTTGATTATGAGGTATTAGATTGTGAAATGAGACACATAAGTTGAGAAAAGCATAGATTGCAGACTAAAGTTTGCTGAAACTTTTAGGCAAATGAAACCTTAATCATGAATAAATTAACATTTAATAATCAGTGTTCACAATAATCCCTCAAAAGCTGGTGGATGGTTGAAGATGCAACTGTTCAAAGCTTTAAAACCAAGAAATTAATGTTATCTTGTGTTTGATTTGATTTGATCTTTATTCATCTTGAACAAAACAATAAAAAAAACACACCATACATCAACAACAATAATAAAGCACAACCAGTTTTGTTCAAGAAGGGACAGGAAGAAGCAAATGCTTATCTAGTCTGGCCCCTTCTTGCAATCTAAGAATATCCGATATATAAAAGAATAATAATAGCAATAACAATAATAGTAATAATAACAACAATAATACATATATACAGTATATACCCTTCTTCTTGACATATAAAAGTATGTCAATATAAAAGTAATTAAAAGACAAGTGAGTCAATAATAAAAGTAGCTAAAAAGAAAGGCATCAAGCACAGTAGAAAAGAAAAAAAGTCAATGAAAAAAACCAAACAAAAACAATCACCATAATAAAAGTAGCTAAAAAAGAAAGAAAAGCATCATGCACAGAAGAAAATAAGACAACGCAAAAAAATAAAATTAATAAAATAAAATAAATGTGTTTGATAAAATATGTGAAGGCGAGTTGGTACCCCCTCTTATGGTCCTGTTATTTGCGCAATCAATAAAAATGATTAAGAACCCTGATGCCAAAAAGAAGACAAGAAAAAACTTATAATACTAAGTACCACCTTCGATTTATGTTAAGTGAGATGAGTTTTATCTGCCTGATATTAAAAATCCAGCTACAATCAGATGTTTTTTAGTATTGGGGAGAATTAACGCTTGGAAATGAACGTGCAGGCTGAGGTCGGGCCGCGCCTGCGGATGGTTCTGAAGGAGTGGTCACTGGCCGTTAGACGTTGTTAGTCAGTTCTGGTGCTGCGACTGCAGACGTTCCCGCCTCCTGACAGCCCTGATGGGAACGCCACGGCACAAGAGGAATCGCTGACAGTCCCTCCTCTTCCTTTGCCTCCTTCATCTCATAATTTCCCCACTTGGCTGGTCAGAGGAAGATGTCAGTGATGAAGTGCGGGCAGCTGGATGGAGGGAGGGATGCTGTCAGCTCAAACTCAGCTTGATCAAACCGCTTTTTCTTGGTGACTCCGACAGCGCTGAAGCGGAGCCCCCCCCCCCCCCCCCGCTGATCCATGTGCTGGTTTTGCTTGAGCATTCAAACCCCCAGACCTGTGAGTTTATTGGATTGGAGGGGCTCGGGAATAATTTCTCTATTTTGGAGTTAATTAGATCTTGAGCTGTTTCTGCGTATCACAGATGTGGGTGAAATCTCTTTATTCGGAGTGGTTCTGTTGTGGTAACGCTGCAGGGAGAGGTGTTCGGGAGGCCAGGCCGTTACGGGAGGTAGACGCGTAGATGAGCTGGAGGCCATCCAGCTGGGGTCCTCCCTGGCCAGCAGCCTCCAGCCACATGTGACTAGGGTTGCCACCTTTCAGAAATAGAAATAAGGGACGCCCTGATTTCAGCAGCGCAGGAGCCAAAAAAAAGCCCAAAAACTTCTAAACTGAATAAAAATGTGTTTATTTTATATGAAAAAACAAAATGCTTTGATTTAAAGTTTAAAGTGCTTTAATAGCATTGAACTTGCATGACTGTAGAGACAGACAACCATACTAGCAACTGAAATATCCTCCTATGCTACGTATGTCAATATCAGCCCAGATGTAATATAGCCTACAGGTGAAGAATATGGTGTAAAAGTTAATTTATTTCAATAATTCAAGTAGAATATGGTGTAAAAGTTAATTTATTTCAATAATTCAACTAGAGTATGGTGTAAAAGTTAACTTATTTCAATAATTCAAGTAGAATATGGTGTAAAGGTTAATTTATTTCAATAATTCAACTAGAATATGGTGTAAAAGTTAATTTATTTCAATAATTCAACTAGAATATGGTGTAAAGGTTAATTTATTTCAATAATTCAACTAGAATATGGTGTAAAAGTTAACTTATTTCAATAATTCAACTAGAATATGGTGTAAAGGTTAATTTATTTCAATAATTCAACTAGAATATGGTGTAAAAGTTAACTTATTTCAATAATTCAACTAGAATATGGTGTAAAGGTTAATTTATTTCAATAATTCAACTAGAATATGGTGTAAAAGTTAATTTATTTCAATAATTCAACTAGAATATGGTGTAAAAGTTAAGGAAAAATACGGGACGCAACATTTTTTTCTCAAATAAAGGACAATTCCGTATTTTACGGGACGGGTGGCAACCCTACATGTGACGACCAGTGACGTGCGGGGAGATTCATGGATGGTGAGGCACTGACTTCATCAGTCAGATTTACAAGCATATGAACCCTCCAGAGCAACTTATTCACCATTTGAATGGCAGCAGTTAACTGGTTATGTTTAAAACCTCCTATCGTCATTCACATACAAATGCTTTACACATACAAACTGTAGCGCACAAAAAGCACATTTAATTAAAAAAAAAGTTATTATGGTCTTACCTTTACTTATAAATGAAGTCCAAGTCCATTTAGAAATGTAATCCTCCATTCTGAAAGTAAGGCCAGGCGAGAAGAAAACGGATAACTGCACTTGACTTGCTAACTGTAAACTCCTGCTTGTTGTCACTTATTCTGCAGCCAATGAGTCGCAAGAAGAATCCCCGAGTTCACCATCGCCCCCTACCGTGAGGCAGGAGAAGTGCGTGCCTCCCCCGTGCCTCTTTTCAGCCGTTTTATGATTGCGCCGGCACAAGAAACACATTACACACATATAGTTGCTGTTCATTATATAAATCAGCTTAACTATGGAAACGTATTTTATATAGCAAACGTGTTTGAAAATTTTAATAGTGACATACAAAGAGACAGCGATCTGGTCTCACTACATAGCTGGCGGCACAGTAAGCTAAGTCATTGTGCAATCCATGGTGAGGCTCAGCGCTGCGCTGCCTCACCGCCCTCATCTTCTCAGCATTTGAACGGCAAATGTGAAAATTTGGTGATTTTGAAGAAAAAATAATCTAAAAATGGTGAAGTTAAATGGGAAATTACTTTATAGTACAAATCAATTGATAAATATAAAAAAATATTTTTTTTTCATTTTACATTTCTTTCTTTCCATGATGGCAGGTGAGGCACAGCCTCTCCTGCCTCCCCTGAACGCACGTCACTGGTGACGACCCCTCGAAGGTCAACCCGCAACTAGTCAGTCTCTTACTAAACCTGTTCACCGCAGCCAGCCAGTCGATCCACTTTGACCTGTTGGTAAGACCTGCCCCTCAAACGCAGATGAGCCGATGGCGACGGAGTTTATTTTATTCATTTTCCTTTGCTAGTTTTTGGACTCTCGGTCATCAGGACGCGTTTCACCGCCTGTCCCGAAGGCGTCCTCAGTCGATGACAGGGAAATCCAATCCTAAATTCAAACAAGCAGAACCGAGTGTTTTGGACTGAGCTGCCGATTAATCAGCGGGGATGTTCATTTCTTCCGAGATAAATCGAAGCAAAGTTTTCCTCTCTTTTCCTCCACCGTGGGTTTATCTCGATCAGTTAAGTGTTTGGTAGCACGACTTCAGATCCTGGTCTCAACGGTACTAGTCGGTCTCAGACTAATCCCACCCTGAGGAGCACGGACATGCGTCAATCCCAGAAGTCATCATGCACAATGATGGTAAGATGAGGTTTTCACAAACCTTGGCCTCCAAATTTAACTTCATTACCAACCGCATCTATTTTTTATCTTTTATTTACATATTTATGGTATTTAAGTCATAATAAACGTAACTTGGGAGGCAGACATCCCAGTAAAACTAGAAACAACACCGATGGATACAACGCGTTAGAAAAAGTACTGTTACTTAACTCAGGGGGGCAGGGCTTACTAACAAGTAAGTTATACAAATATGTATTAGGGCTGGGCGATATATCGAGATTTGAATATATATCGATATATTTTCAAACATGATATGGTACGAGACAATATCGTTTATATCGATTTAAAAAAAAAAAAAAAAAAAAACTTTTTACATTTTTTTTTTTTAATGATTTTGATATAGCTTATTTTGTGACAAATTGACTTGAATGTTTTATTTGAGATTTGCACAAATGTTTTGTTATTTGCACAACTGTCAACCTCAGTGGAAAAGTCTGCCTGTTACTGTCTACATTGTATTAATTACAGTGTATTTTAATTTAATTGTTATGCAGGAAAGGGATATTTGTTTTATTTTATTCAGGAAGCATTTTTATTCTATATATGCAGGCAGTTTATTTTTATTTCATTTGTTTTATACATTTTGATATTGTGCAGACCTTTTTTAATAAAGGTACCTGTGTGACATTTGGCACGAGGCTTTGTATTAAAACTGACTGTTTTTTTAAGGGTTTCCCTCAGAAAAAAATGAAGCTAACAGAGATGCTATGCTATAATGCTTTGGGGGAAACCCGAATTAAGGCACAGAAAAAATATCGAGATATATATCGAGTATCGCCATTCAGCTAGAAAATATCGAGATATGACTTTTGGTCCATATCGCCCAGCCCTAATATGTATGTAGATATCTAGTTATGGAGACCAGGAGCCGGGTCAGAGAGGTCGTGGAGGTCAGGAGGATCCACTCGCTGCTGACATCCGCCCCAAGTGGCCAGTAGAGGGACTGCAGCGTCAGACTCGAGTGAGCCTCATGTAGACACTGAACAAAAGGTGAAACACGTCAACAGGCTGCAGATCTAGCTACCCGGGAGGGCGAGGACGATGCCGAGAGAGATGCCACATTACATCTGTAAAGATGAGCAGAAGTATTCCACCGACGTGATGTTTGGCACTAAAGTCTCTTCCCATTGCATCTCAGCTGGACCCAGATGGCATGTAATCCTCTTGTGTGTTGTCGTCTGTGTCGTAGGTTACGCCGGAGTCTCTCTTTGTGTCTACTGTACCGGGCCCGTCTCCTTCCACCTCAGCGCTCATTGTTGCTTGAAAGCAGCTGTGACATCCGTGTCCTCTCGTTTGATGTCTGGCTCGGATAGCGAGCTTGATCCCATTATGTGTGAAACGCTTTCAGTTCCAGGATCGAAAACAAATTCCCTCAAAGCATCTTGCATGTTTTCACCCATTCTTTCCTCCTTTCTTCTTTGAAAAATTACACAAAAGGCAGCTTTGAACAGACAGTTTACTTTTGAAAGAGAGACTTAGTGACGCTAACAGAATCTCCTCTCTCTCTCTCTCTCTCTCTCTCTTTTTTTTGCACTTCTCCCACTCTTCTCGCCTTTTTTTTTTACCTGCAGTGGTAAAGCTGTGAAGGATGAGAACGGCAAAAGTGAGACGGAGGTGAAGAACGCCACAACTGAGGTGAAGACGGTTCCCAACGAGGCTCCTCAGGCGAACGGCAACGAAAGTAAAGCGTAACGTCCCTGCTCGGACGGCGGCGGGAGGAAGAGGGCGCTCTGGGGCGGGAGGGTTGGGGCTGTGGGGTCTAACAGGTTAAAGAGGGGGTGGTCATAGTCACTGAAACCTCACGGTCATTTCACACACCACCCAATTACGAAAAAACAACAAAAAGAAAAGTCCTCCTCTACTGTTTCATCCGAGCGGGAGCATGTCCGAGACCTCATGCACTCGCGTTGGCTCCTTCTGCATCAGCTCGTCTGTACTTTTAATTTGAGCATCTGTTAAATAATGGTTATAATCTTGTTTCCACGGGAACTGAATCGGAGTGTAATGTAGCTTTTGTTCACAGATTTATTGCCACCTTGATGCACACAGATGTAAGACATGTACATTACCGACACTACCATCCTTTATGCAGTCTGGTCGTCCTTAAGGGAATGCATTATCTTCTTTTTTTCCTTTGTTGCCATTTTTTGTGGTAAATTAACGTCCACGCTGCCTATTATAGCTTTTGTTTTTTTTCAAGTGTCGAATTAGAATATCGGCATGCCCGGTTTTGCAAAGTTACTGTATTTCTGTACATGTTTCTGTGATTGTTGTCCTTTTTTTTTGTGTGTGTGTCTTGAGGCGGGTTTCCGGTTTCGGTTTGTTTTTTTTGGGGGTTTTCCTCTCCGTACGGGTTATAGGACCAAGATACAATTGTTCGAGAGTGGGGGTGGGGGTAACTACATATACTGTTTTTTTTCTATTGCAAACAAAATAAATGATGTAGTATTTGGTTTTCATCATGTTCGAGACACATTTCCAAACCTCTGAGGGGTCCAACAGGGTCCACCCATGCACGGACGTGCAGCTTAAATTTACAAATCAAAACAATTGGGTTACCATCAATGCATTAAATGACTGTTTTTTATTTTGGTGTTAGATTTCATAACGGTGTCTCTCTGCATAAATGTCCTTGGAAGTGTGGTTTTAAAGGCTGAATACGTCAGGAAAGTCCAAAGGAGGAAGGCTGCCTTATTTTGTCTGAATTGTGTCTAAAGTATCCTGAAACTCCTTTTGCTCTCCATCAATGGTCATCAGAAGATTATCAGGTTATCAAACACAAGGGGTCGCAAGAAGATACACAGGCTGGAACCAGGAAAAGGGGGTGCTACCGGTAAATAAAGGGGGCCGGACTTAAGACACGCCCACAACTCTTGGTGGTAGTTTCACTAAATTAAGTTATGTGGATAAAGTTACCAGTAATGTAGCTTATGTTGTCTTGAAATGGAAACAACGTCCTGCTGGTGAGTTCTGAACATCAGTTTAATGTTGATCCAACACTGACTTACCGTAGTCATGCACCATCCCTGACTAGCAGCACGCATGCTAATGTCGTCATGTTTGTCTGTACGTTTGTTCTGACGTTAATGTGAGATTACGCCCTTTATTTCCTTAGCTCATGAAATATAGGCCACATCGGGTTCCTGCAACCAAAATACGCGTTCGTAAACGTCGGCCGTGAACTTTGGGAGACGTAAAGCCCACTCGGCGCTCGCCTCTGCCATAACCGAGCCGCTGGTGGCAAACGTCTTCCAGATGAGGCCCAAACGGGTCTGCTGTCTGGCTTCTCTACTCCTTCTGAGGTCTGAAAGTGGCCTTAGAAACCTGCGTCTTCAGGGGGAAAGTAGAGGGCTCTTATTAAAACACTTAAAGTGTCTGAAAACGTGACTTCACAACTAGGCTAGTCTAACTGGTTAGCTAACGGTCACCCAACCCGGGTTTTTAAGGACGTTGTTAATATATAACCCGTAAATTAATATTTAGTGTACATTACTTTGTGTCTGCTACTTCGGTTGTGAAGCTAAGACGGCTAACCAGCAAAAACACGCAATAGTTCACGTAACCGCGCTTCAACCGGTTAATTGTACAGAAGACGCGCCCCCTGGTGTTCACCACAAAGAAGCACCGCTTATAGGTTCCCGTTGAAGTTTTAGGCGCGCACGAGTCGAACAACAGAAGGAGGAGCTTCGCAGCTACGTCAGTAACGTGGTAACATCGTCACATGAGCGCACAGAAGCCAGGCTACCGTGTTACCCGCTCCTACATCAGCTCAGACCGAACCGGTCCCTGCGGAGTTTTACTGCAACATTTCTACGATTACATTTTTTTTTATTGCCAGGTAGCAAAGTTTGGGATTTGTGGTGGCTTTTATGCTATAATTTTAAAAAAAGAAAGAAAAAATATACCAATCAAATTTACAAACAAGTCTTCATAACTTCATATGTGGAACCAAAAAAAATATTTAAAAATAATAATTAAAAGGGAACAAAAAAAGCCAAATGACGTGGTCCCAAGGATTCCTTTTGAAGAACGTCATTTTGAAATTTGCCTAAAATGAAATGATTGACGCTGGACGAGTGTCTGTAAATGAATGTGTCCTCTCTCTAAAACATCATCCCTCGCTTATTCACACACAATGATAAATGATAAATCATCCTTTTATACCCAGAAACTCAAAAAAGGCCCCTTTTTCTGATACGATAAAGTTGTGCTGTAGGTTTGAAAGCTTGAAAACGTGAGTAACTCTGATCCTTTTGTTTTATGTACAGTGTGGATTCTGCATTAGTGCTCCTGTTAGTCAGCTATGAAGTGTGGTGTCCTTCGTCCTAGAGTCGAGCAGGTAGACGTAGCTGGTAGTGGTCGACAGAATCAATGTGACAGATGTCCTGACGCGGTGCCTTTCAACAAGTAAACGCTGGCTTGCATTCAGTTCCTCTCGGTGTCCGATTTCAAGAATTTCAATTTTTTTCTTTTTTTTCTTCTTTTTCTACATTCTGCGGCTGTAAATGAAGCAAAGCTTTGTCTAAATTGTCTCATATATTCTGAATGGCTGTATCGATGTGCTGTGTGTTTAATGGGTTCCTCACAATCTTGTCACGGGATAATTCTGGTTAATGACGGTCTGGACCTTGTATGTGAAAGTTTTGCCATCATTTCTGTCATGCAGGTTGATTTCTGGATATTAAATTCATTTTCCTTCATCGCGGTGTTTGTCCCTTCAATCAACGTTGTGTGTTTTGTTTTGTTTTGTTTTCACGCGATTGAAAGACGTCGAGGAGACTTTTCCATCACAGTGGACGGATGTCGTCAGATGACAAACTTAAAAAATTTGGTGCTTTTTCTGTTGCACTTGAATTTGTGAAAAATGTTAAACACATGTAAAATAGGATTAATAAAAAAATCAATCTTGCAAAAAGTATTTCTGTCTCTCGAGTGCATCCTAAATAACTGAAGGGGGGTCGGCGGATTAGTTTAAGAAGGTCAAAAGACCTCTGTGACTTGTAAGGGGGCAAAAACAATAGAAAGCCAGCAGGGTACAACATTTTTGAAATCCCTGAACAAAAATTAAAAAAATAAAATAAAACAATAATCCGGATAATACTAAGTACCCCCTTTTCTGCTGCCATAGGATTTCAGTATAATCATCAGTCCTGGATTAATTTATTAGTACTTTGCTGGTCTGGAGCATTTAGGTGTTGGTATCACACATAATGCCAGGAGGGAAAGACATAAGCAGTTGTCTTAGAGGAGCGATTGTTGCCATAAACCACTCTGGAAAGGATCCAAAACCACGAGCCAACAGTTTAAGTTCAGCATTTTGATGAGAGAGAGATCATTGACATGATGTTTGTTCTCACATCGTGCCACAAAACGGTCCACCTGTCCATCACTGATGCACCCCACAACTGCAGAGTAATCTTGAGAATTTCTGCACATGACGGGACTCCGACTTGTACGTCTGAGGTGGACAGCGTGAAGAGGAGTGGCAAGGGAACAGTCCCCTGTGGTCACTAGCGGAGCAGGCGGGGGGGCAGAGGGGTGGCCGCCCCGGGCCCACTGCTGTGTGGGGGCCCACGCTGAAGGGTGTGCAAGATGTGTGAAAGATGTCCCTCTCAATCAAGAGGGACATCGCCATTGACAAGAGCAAGGTGATTGAAAGGTTTGGGGCGATGAAGAACCGGCTGATGGTGCTATGATGAGGCCACACACATACTGTAAATAGTTCGGATTTGAAAAAGTTTTAAAATGAAAGTTTTTGGATTGTTCAATGTGTACGACGGCGTATTAGGGCCAAACAAAAAAACAAAAAAAGGAAATTACGAGAATAAAGTCATAATGTAATGAGAATAAAGTCGTAAAATTATGAGAATAAAGTCATAATATTACGAGAATAAAGTCATAATATTACGAGAATAAAGTTGTAATATATTATAAATATATAAATATAACATCACAAGATGCTCAATATTCTTCATTTTAACACAGGGAGAAGACTGCTCTTCCTGTTGGAGTTCTCATAAATTACCACTTTATTTTCATAATATTATGACTTTATTCTCATAAATTACGACTTTATTCATTACGACTTTATTCTCGTAATGTAACAACTTTATTCTCTGAATTTTACGACTTTATTCTCGTAATATTACGACTTTATTCTCATAATATTACGACTTTATTCTCGTAATATTATGACTTTATTCTCGCAACGTTACGACTTTATTCTCGTAATGTTACGACTTTATTCTCGTAATGTTACGACTTTATTCTCGTAATTTTACGACTTTATTCTCGTAATATTACGACTTTATTCTCATAATATTACGACTTTATTCTATTACGACTTTATTCTCACAACATTACGACTTTATTCTCGTAATTTTACGACTTTATTCTCATTATATTATGACTTTATTCTCGTAATTTCCAAATTTTTTTTGTCTTAGTTTGGCCCTAATACTCCGTCGTAAATGTGTTATTTTTTCCCCCCTTTTGGATGGAAATATTTTTTGTTGTGGTTCTCTGCACACCGCTGGATGAAACCATCATTGGTAAGCTGTCATAATATTAATTATTTCTGATAACATTGTCATAATGCTGAATATGTGGCCTTTCCTATATTGTTTGTTGCTGTTTGGCCGCCGTGTCTGCTCGGTCATTGTGTTAAATACATGTGGTCGCACATTGTAAACTGTTGTGTCCTGTAGGTTGAAGACGTGTGTCTGAATTGATCTACTCAACTGAATTGAATCCGACATCACTGGATGTCATTTGATTTTTATCTCCAGTTTGATACCGATATCTTAAAGTCTGCATTAGGCTTATAATTAGGTTTGACATAATGACCGGCAAAATCCATGGTGCTGAAACCTCATGTGATGGTTCTGACCGTGTCGCCTGCGTGCTGTGGTTGTGTGTCAGAGGGGCTGATCTGTGGCATTTTTTTTTTTTAGCGATTATGTTTTAACGGGGATGTTTAGGCCACAAGGGCCCATCAAGAATGCTTGCCCCCCCCTGGGCTGGGACCCCTGCTCCGCCCCTGATTGTGCCCCCCTTATCTCATCTCTGTCAGACACCGCTATATATGAATGCTATATCATGTGTGGCAGGCATGCCAGTATGTGCATTTTCTAATCCTAATAGTTGCTTTTTCAAAGTGCATTTAGCACAAGATAACCTGTAAAAGGAAAATATGTGCATCATGGGCTTTGGTTAGACTTACACAGCCCTTTTTACTTTGTCTCCAGATCAAATATGTCTTTGTGCTAATAACGTTATGAGCCAAAGTTAAATTGATGGGCTTTTTTAAAAAAAAAAGAAGAAAAAAAAAACAAACACAAAAGCACTGGTGATTTCCTTGGCGTAGCATCATGCCAGGATCATGCATCACTCGCTTGATCCTGCGAAGACATGCAAAGACAACCTTTGTTACATCATAAGAGCCTTTATTGGGACAACGCTGTTAGAACGATCGGATCTTTCCAAAATCACCCAAGAATAAGCACGCATCAGTCCGTGAAGCGTTTAGCTATTGTCTGAAGACCTTTTTCCAACCAAAACATCGCAAAGAAAGACACGGAGAGCAAACCTGTAAAACCCACGTATGGCGAGATGGCCCGCAGACGTCAGCTCAGCCATCGGCCACTCTCAGGCAGCAGGTGAAACCTAAACCTCAGCCTGCGGTGGTCTGTAAAGACCCTGCATCTGAACATCCTGGTGAAACTACCGGGCTTTCAGATGTTCAGTCTGCCAACGGCAACAACCCACAAGCCAAGACGGCTCCGAAGCAGCAGAGCAGCATCGCAGACAAGACTGCGGGTTCCTCCTGTCACAGTCCGAGTTCCAGAGAATACTGGAAGACAAGGACAAAAACATCCTGGAACTTGAACTAAAAAATAAGAAAATGTCAGACGAGATAAGTCATCTTAAAGATTCCGCGAAACTTTCTCTCCTGGAAGCGGAAATGTGCCACAGGCACAGAGAGAGGCCGCGGAGAGATGCTGGGAGCAGCAGCGGGAGGAGATGAGCCAGATGAAGGCGGCCATGGCCAAGTTACAGGCTCAGTTTGATAAGAAGGAAAAGGAGTTCATGGAGGAGAAACGAGCTTTGCAGAGAGAAGTTGAGCAGGTGAAACAAAAGCTCACATCCCAACAAGCTCAAACGAAAAAGGAACTTGGTGAGAAGAGCAAGTTGCGCATATGTTGTTGTTGTTGTTGGCTTCCTTCTGTCTCGCAAGACCAGTACTCGAGTTGAGGGGGGATGAGGGGGGATGGCATCCCCCCTGAAATAAAAACGGTCAAAATCATCCCCCCTGTAAAACTGCCATCCCTCTTTTCCATCCCTTATGTCATTTCATCAATGAATGTTGTTTTACTTCAACATTTAGAGTCATCACCAGAAAATAACAGCAGAAAAATAACTTATTTGACAATTTTCACCTGTTTCAAGTAAATTTTCACTTGAAATAAGTAGGAAAATTTGCCAGTGGGACAAGATTCATCTTCATATTACAGGCAAAAAAATCTTGTTCCACTGGCAGATTTTTCTACTTATTTCAAGTGAAAATCTACCTGAAACAGGTGAAAATTGTTGTGTTTTCCAGTGATGAGTCTTGTTTTAAGTGTAATGAGATTTTTTTTATTAAAATGAGACATTTTAACTAGAAATAAGACAAATATTCTTGTTAAGATTTTGAGTTTTTGCAGTGATCCATTTTACTTATCCCGTGAAGGACAGAGTCATATTGATAAGTTCAGAAAACTGTTTTTTATTGTTGTGTTTTGATGTATTTGATGTAATCCCAGTGGATATTTAAAGCTTACAGAAGGCTGCATTTATCTGCTGCTATGTCATTCCTGCAGTATTTCTGCAGGTGTTTTGGTCAGTGCTATTATTTGTAATATATTATATTATTTGTAATCAGCACAAATTATCTGTCCCCATATGATAAAATCCACCATCCCCCCTGATTTTGTTTTTACAACTCGAGTACTGCGCAAGACAATGGAGTATGCGCCAGGGATTAGTCTGTTGATGGGTTACAGGCCTTGCTGTGGCTGAACAATTCCTTCTCCCAAAGGTGTCCCACAAGGCAGGCTGTCTCCCGTGTTGTTTCTGTCGCTGTGGGTCAGCGGCACTGAGGTGACCTCTCCAGGGCGCATGCCTGGGCAAAATATATGGTAATCCTGGGGTGCCCAGTCATCAGGATCCCCCTCTCGGCCTTGCTGATGTGGTCCAAAGGAAAGCAGGGCAATACGTTTGACATCAGCTTGGCTGCAGGAGCTGCCGGTAGGGGGTCAGCGGTGACACCCAGACACTAAGGGGCTCCACTCCTGATTTTTTGTCTGGGTTTACTCCCATAGCCTTTCCTTCTCCCAAAGGTGTCCCACAAGGCAGGGGTCTGTTTCTGGTCCAGTCTTCACCTGTCTGCTGGAGACAGACAGGTGGGAGGGGATGATCCATGGCCGAGGTGGAAGAGGCAGCTCAGGTGTGACGGGAAGCTGTGGCTCAAGGGAGGATGGGAAGTCAGTCTGGCTGGGGGCAGGAGAGGAGGATGCTGGGATTGTTTTCGGTTCATTTTTTTCTTTCCAGGCCTCCATCTGTCTGGTCCTCCTGCTCGAAGCCTGTGATCTCCCTCATCCCAGACCTCAGTAATTCTAGCTGTCCTGGCGGGGAAGATGATGTCGTCTCCGTCCAGCTTTTCTTCTGCAAACATGACGTTTCCATGTTCCCTAAACAGCTAAGAAGGAACTTAATTTGACCAAATCTACGAAGAGAAAGTGTTTACGCTGTAAAACATCAACTCTGGATCAGTCTGACTAATGATCAGCAAGTGCCTCTGAATGCTTTTCGGTATTCAGCATAATCATTCATTTCAAATGAGATCGTACACGAACACAGAAGCAGCAAGTTTTTGTCTCAGTTGCGGTTTGTAAAGAGGTCTAACACCATCAATTTAAAAGATACGTTCAATAATTCTTGTCCTGCATTAATTAAAGCCGACGTTTGAAACAAAGTAGACAATCTCATTCATTTTTCAAGATTTTTTGTGGCTCTAGTTGCCCTTTATTCAAGTTGCAGACAGGAAGAGGGTAGAGAGAGAGAATGGGGATGACATGCAGCAAAGGTGCACAGGCCGGGATTCTAGCCTGCGACCACTGCAGGAGGACTGTAGCTAGGGTTGCCACCCGTCCCGTAAAATACGGAATTGTCCTTTTATTTGAGAAAAAAATGTTGCGTCCCGTATTGAACTAATACGGGACACGATTTGTACCGTATTTTCATTAACTTTTACACCATATTCTAGTTGAATTATTGAAATAAATTAACTTTTACAGCATATTCTAGTTGAATTATTGAAATAAGTTAACTTTTACACCATATTCTAGTTGAATTATTGAAATAAATTAACTTTTACACCATATTCTAGTTGAATTATTGAAATAAATTAACTTTTACACCATATTCTAGTTGAATTATTGAAATAAATTAACTTTTACACCATATTCTAGTTGAATTATTGAAATAAATTAACTTTTACACCATATTCTAGTTGAATTATTGAAATAAGTTAACTTTTACACCATATTCTAGTTGAATTATTGAAATAAGTTAACTTTTACACCATATTCTAGTTGAATTATTGAAATAAATTAACTTTTACACCATATTCTAGTTGAATTATTGAAATAAGTTAACTTTTACACCATATTCTAGTTGAATTATTTAAATAAGTTAACTTTTACACCATATTCTAGTTGAATTATTGAAATAAATTAACTTTTACACCATATTCTAGTTGAATTATTGAAATAAATTAACTTTTACACCATATTCTTCACCTGTAGGCTATATTACATCTGGGCTGATGTGGACATACAGAGCATAGGAGGATATTTCAGTTACTAGTATGGTTGTCTGTCTGTACAGTCATGCAAGTCCAATGCTATTAAAGCACTTTAAACTTTAAATCAAAGCATTTTGTTTTTTCATATAAAATAAACACATTTTTATTCAGTTTAGAAGTTTTGGGGCTTTTTTTTGGCTCCTGCGCTGCTGAAATCGGGGCGTCCCTTATTTCTATTTCTGAAAGGTGGCAACCCTAACTGTAGCCTCAGTATATGAGCCGCTTTCTTAACCCACTGCACCAGCTCGAAAATGTCATTAATGAATCTAAAAATAAAACTTTTAATAACTGCACAAAGACAAAAGAGATGAATAAAATATTGTCTCCTTTTAATCTACTACTAGAAGTTGGACATGGGGGTAATCTTGCTATGACAGAAAAACAAGGGAAAGCAGGAACATAAAACGAGTTGTATTGATTTTGAGTCATGCAGTTATAGCAGACGGCCGCTAGAGGGCAGCATGGTCGCGGAGTTGAAACAGGCGGGACGAGGATTCATCACTGGAATTTGAGATTCTCTTAAACAACTAGAACCAGTTTTTATTCAGATTTAACGCCATTCAGAGCATCTGTTGTGGAATTACAACATCTGCATCGCAACTCATTAACTTAATCAGCTACAAACTTTACAAATCCTTGTCTGATTTATGTTATGTTAAATTTGACAAGATAAATCAGCAACACTTTCTGCAGGGAAATCTGAACGCTTTTGTCTGGATTATATGTTGTTTTTTTTTAATTAAACATGGCTGAGTTACAGAAAATAAAACAATAACAACCTCAAATTACACCTATAGTAATAATAATAATAATACATTTTATTTACATGGAGATTCAGTCACTTCACAAAGCGAAATGATCAAACAGCTGATTATGAAACAAAGTAAAAAATATAAAATGTCAAGGTTATTTAAAAAAAACAGACAATAGCGGAAAACCGCAGAGATACAAGATGAGTTAGTTGACGTGCAGCAGAACATTAAAGTGACCTCCACCTGCAGGCGCAGAGGTCACGTCGCCTTTATGGCGCCGTGTGAGTCTCTAACTCGTCCACGCGCTCATTTATTCTTCCATCATCGTGTAGCCGACTCTCTCTGTGCTGCGTCGTTTATGTTCTTGGTAGTTTAAACTAAAATGTCCCTCAGAGGACGGGAGGATGTCTCTGCAGCTGCAACAGCTGTAGATGTGATGGTTGTCTCAATCATACAACTCAAAATGCTGGGTGAACCTTTACAGCAAAGGTGTTATTTTATACGCCTGTTTTTAATTTGATGCGTTTGTTTTTCAGTAACTTTCTTCTTAAGTTCATCACAAAAACTATATTTAGCATGAAAATGTTTAAAATAAACACATTTCGTCTTAAAAGAAAGCAAATAAAACTGATATTTTCTTTGGAAACAGTCCTCGGTGCTGCTGTTTACGTCTGAATCTAAATTTAAAAAATGTTAAAAGCGCTTTAAACTAAACAACTGTATCTGAAAAGGAGTCTTGCACATTTTAACTTTTTAAATAACTGATGAATGAATGGTGCGTTTTTAAATACTTTTTTTTAGACACTATTTGACCAACATGCTTTTATTTTGACACGTTTAGCTCCTAAAAGGACCTCCCAACTTTTCAAGTTCTGAACTCAAGTGTTCACAGTGGAAGTGATTTTATTTGTATGTTTTGTATAAAACGTCTTTCACGACCAGAACAAACTACATTTACATACGAGTGCGCCGCCGCTCTGATTCACAAGAGCTGCCAAATCACATTTCCACATGGGTCACCAGAACCAGACAATCACGCTTCGGCCCGTGGAGGCTCCGCGTGTTTCCCCTGCAGACGTCGTCTCACTTGCACCCTTCACACACCGGGTTAGGGCCCGGTTCCAGACCCGTCCTCCACCAGCCGGTCCAGTTTGGCCCTCCGTGTCCCCGGATAAAGTGGCTGGGGCTGTTACCTGTTTGAAGACGCATTTACTTCCCGACATCAGTGAATGAGTCCAGGTTTCTTTCTGCCTTATTTCTTTCATTTTATTCTATTTGTTTGCATTTGCCGCATTTTAGGAGCCGAACACACCTTTAGTTGGGACGTAAAAGCCTGACATTCCTGAAGACGCATTCTTGTTTGACACCAAAGATATGTGGAGAGGGTGTGGACGAGGCCCGGGTGGGAGTGGGCTGGGAGGGCCGGGAGTCCGTGCAGCTGAATGAAATGAGCCGAGACACTTTCAGTCAAGAAAAAAGCGACTTTTCAGTCACTTTTCTGCAAATAAAGTCATAATTATTATTCAAGTTTTGAAGTTATTATTCAAGTTTTCCACAAAATCTGAGGGCAGCAAAAGCTGTACGTGGGACAAAACTCCATCGTGGGCCAGGCCCCCCCACCTTGGCCTCCCCCCTGCATGAGGGGTGACCACACCCCCAACGTGGCTGCAGGGCCGAGCCAAGAAACACATGTAAATACCTTCAATAGAGTAAATTTAGATCGTAAAATAATGAAAACTATCATTTTACGGCATATTCAGTCTTTTGTCCTAATCCTCTATTTGGGGACTTGTTTCTGACTTTATGAAAAAATTCTGCGTTTGCTTCGTAACGAGCAACAAACTCGTTAACTTGTGGGTTGAAGGTTTTACGTTACTAAGAAAGTTGCAGTTGCAAAAGTATTTAAAGGAGCTTGAGGCAAGAATAAGAAATGAGACTCATTAGCGCTACGACGACCGTCGGGGGTACTGCAGCCAACAGCGAAGCCGGCACGGGAGAACGTGCATGCAGCGTCATTTGACGTCACATCCGCAGGACAGCGCGGGAAATTCGAGCCCGGAATTTCCCGCGCTGTCCTGCGGATGTGACGTCAAATGACGCTGCATGCGCAGTCTAATGAGTCTCATTTCTTATTCTTGCCTCAAGTTCCTTTAAAGCAACAAATTCATGTTCAATTAGGGGCGTGGTCTTTTGAGTGACAGCCCGCACTGCCAATGACTAGCGATCATCACTTTAGCTACTACAGCTTAGCACCGTGGTGTCATCCAAGCTGTCATTTCAGGACCGTCCCCAGCAGAACTCCTCTGGGCTTGCCCGCCTGCGCCGGGTTGAACCACCCCCAATCCATGGTCCCAGCAGAACCCTGCCGGGCCTCGTTTCAGCTCTGGCAGAACTGGTTTCAGATGTTGCTTCTGTAGCAACACCTGAAATGAGGATGTTTGGACTCATTGGATCAGAACAACTGTAATTAAATCAATGACCACGAGCCGAGTCAACCACATATCTGCTAGTAAACACAATAACAGACTTTTCCAGCATCCGGAAGTTGTCTGATGACTTCAGGAACCTTCTGAGATGAACCCTCTCTGTGTTTTAGACGTCATTAACCGTATTGGTTAAAACGAGACGTTTCCCGTTTCCTCGTGCAGCTGTTTATCAGACGCCGTCAACGCCGCCACTACTGAACCCTCCTCGGCAGCTGCTCTTCATCAAGACGGAGGTGTCGGAGTGGTGTAAACCATTGCCCCAGATTGCTGAGGATCTTTGTGGGTCTGTTGTCTCTTTTATGACGCGCGGCCACGTCTCAAGCCTCTCATTTCCAGGCCGCTCCCGCCGTCATGCCTTTTTTACTGTTGCTCCCGCACAGAGGCGGCCAACCGTGCATTCCTCTCCAGAACACTCGGCCTCGTCTCTGCCTCCCAACCTCTAAATCACGTCAGAGTTACATCACAGCGCCAAGACGCAGTCGTGCCAAGAACCTCTCCTTCTCACAGCCTTCCCCTCCCCGCGTCCCCAGCTATCCAGTAGCGGCAACTAGCCGTCGCACACATTTCTATCTGGTCTCTAACCCAGGAAATAACGTTTTTCCTGCGCGTGACCTCTGCACGGCGTCCTCACGCTCAGAAGAATCTGTGGAGCTCGTCGGGTTTGAGTCAACAGTGTGTTTATTTCCTGTCTGCCAGGTCTGCAGCAGACAAGATATCAGTGAGAGGATATTTGTGTTGTCTTCTCCACCGCTCCTCTGGAACCGGACAAACCCCCGCTGTACCGGGTGATTGGTTTGCTGAGGAGAACCTGTGAAGCCTGTAGATCCAGGTTCGTTGGGCCCAGACTGAGCGGCTAGAACGCCTCGACCGACCCGTCGTCAGTCAGAGTTCGCCGGTACTTCCATGTTCTCCGGCCGCCGCCGAACACTTGCAGCAGAATGTCAGATGTCGTTTCTGTGGCAAAATCTGCTGTTGTTTTTAGTTCATATGACAAAAAAAGTCATATGAAGCCGTTCTATTCAGGTATTGATGTTCAGAGTGGTTTATTTTAAATTGTACACGCTTTTTGGATACGTTAGCCTGCTGGCTACGAGCTGAGTCGTGATGTCATCCAGTATGTATCCTCTCGTGCTCTTATGCACCTTCTCCTGAGTCGTACTTACCAGTATAAAGTACTAAGTACACAAGTCCAAATTTGGCCCACAGCCTGTCCGCTGCTTTGACGAGTACCCATAATCCTTTACTGCTACCGGACCATGTAGATGAAGCGCTTCCCTCTTTTGAGCAGGATTTAATGGAACCATTTCAACTTTTTACACGTGTACTAAACAATTTTTTGATCAATGAAGAGTTCCCAGTTTTTATACTATTAATAATAATAATAATAATAATAATAATTATTATTATTATTATTATTATTATTATTATTATTATTATTATTAATAATAATAATAATAATAATAATAATAAATTATTATTAATAATAATATTTTCAGATTTTTAATATTTCTCACAAAACTAATTTCCTCAAATGTATTTAAAGCGAGGTTATTACCTCTGACGATTTCCTGACACGTCCACTTCTTCATTGTTTTTAAGCGGGATAGAAAAATAAAATGCTGCAATATCAATAAAAAAAAGATTGTTGCTCAACATGTAGTAGCTTTTTATTTGCTTTCTTTTCGTGTCTGAGCTACGTGAAGCTAATAAACAAAGAGAACGTCCAGCTGCAGAAAAGACTCCACCTGGTGTTTGGAGGTGGAATTACAGAGCGACACAAACGACGACGTCGGTTCTTTATGGTGGCGTCCTGTTACGTTGTTGCGCAGAACAATACGTGACCGGAGGGAAAAAAGAGCTTAAACTATTTACCTTTTATTCTTGTCAAACATAATGTAATAATCAACATCTGCATACTTCTGTCGAGTAAAACTCTCAGCTCGACCGTGAGTGCTTCTGGTTCTGGTGTTTTGGGGTCCAGTGAGCTGATTCCTCCAAGTCTGTAAGACTTCTGTTTACAGCAGTTTTCTTCTGCCTTGGAGAGGGTAAAAAAACAAACCAAAAAACCCGTTTGACTGATGTTGAAGATCAATCCTGAAGACGGACGCGGGGGAAATTAAGATGCCAAAGACGGCAAACATCCTCAAAGTGAATACAAAATGAACAAGAACGCTTTCCAGATTTCTGTCAATAACTTTCTCTCTCAATAACTGACGTTTCTTTTTTTCTTTTAAAGTTGCCTTCACATGGAAATATTTCATTATTTTACTTATTTTATAACTCTTATAACTCTAGTTTTTGATCTAAGTTGCCGACAACCTTGATTATGTTTCTGTGAACTATAGAAAAAACGTGACGTTAAACTTTGCACTTGTCCTTCATTCTTCTTCTCGGCGCTCATAAGCATTTTACATTTAGACACTAAATAAAACGTCCATGCCTCATTTATGCAAATCTTGAGTGTATTCACAGGCTTTTTTTCCCCTGCCGACCCGCATTCTTCCCCGGTTTTGGTATCTTCTTATTGCCCTGGACCTTTCACAGAAAATACACCAGGAGTTCCAGCAAATTACAGAACTTTGGGGGTTTTTTGATCAGCAAATCTTCAGACGGGGGCTTCTTCAAAGAAATAACTTCCCACTTCACTTCTTAAGCTGAACAAAAACTCCTTTTAAATGAAAGGCCTTTGCTCACAGCGTGAGGCCGCAGCTGGCAGCATTGTTGCCCGCCGCCGCACTCTGGTCCGAGCATGAAGGGCCGACCGAAGGGGGTCCACGCAACAGGTACGCACATGAAACAACTGCAATTACTGCCCTCCCTCCGCATCGCCGGACAACTCCACAAGGTGTTGGTACATTTATTTATCTTTAACGTTATCTTTTCTTCTCTCCATCTCGTAGGACTTTGCAGAGACCAGAGGCGTCTGGACAGAACTGCAAGCCGATGTTCTCCATGTAAGACCGTCACTGAGGTCGTAGTCGGCAAATAGAACCTCAGATCAACTAAATATTTTCTTTTCCCCATGCAGTTAATTATTGAACAAATAAGAGTTGGTAATTGCACGCGCTCCCAAGGTTCTTGTAGCGCCACTTTTAGAGTCAAATGGGTGATCCTTTAGCGCTTTGAAAGTTCACTCCTATTTGGGGTAACGACAAGTTTATACCTGGCAAAATGGATGGAGGACCGTGAAGGATCTGTACGACGACGGAAAAGAGACCAAATTCCCCCCAAACAACGTTATGAGTAACAAAGATCTTTGTTGGACATTTAAAAGAGAAAGATTATGATTTACTGATTTTTTTCCTCTAAAGATTCAACACTGGATGAATAAGATCTCTGGGGAAGCTGCGTCCTGTCCGGCCAAACTCCATCATGTGTACCAAAGGTTTGTACCAAAGGTTTCACTGAGACGGCCCTCCGTCCCCGTCTGTGGGGGGGGTCCGAGGAAAGACTTGTTCGTCAGAGGTGTTTAATAAAGATTCCTGTTAATGTCAAAGTCTGCGTTGGTGGAATCTACCCAACGAGGTTCTCACAGACGCAGGAACAGACTGACCTACTGGACTCTGGACGGGAGAGCTCTTCCTCCCCCAGAGAGGCCTGTAGCGTCTGTAGCTCTTGGTTGCACTCCTTCTTTTCCTTTCTCTTTGCTCTAAACATTTCATGGTCTGATATCGGATTACAGTCCCATCCTGGAAGACTGACAGCCGTCTTGGATGCTTCCAACTTACGAATAATCTTCCTCACTGTAAAACAATGAACTTCAAATTGTTTTCGTGACAGTTTCTAGATGAGTGTTCAGCAACTATTGCTCCTCTGCCGCCATTACTGATGTCTTCCCCGTCTTTGCATTGTCTTAACACACACACAAACAGGGTTTTTTGTGCATTTGATTGTTGTGTAGTTGAAAGTGGGTCGATGCTTTTCTGACCCTCTCTTCATTGTACGCGGTGCAGCTTTGAATCGGCTTCTGGCGTCATCTTCGGGTACCGAATGGGTCTTTCTCCTCCTGTGCAGAACGTACCCATGAAGCAGACCTTGGTTTTGGTTGTCCCGGCACTGGGAAGTCTTCTGCCTGTCTTTCCTTCATCACAAAAAAGCCAAGACACCGACCCAGTTGAGCAACACGTGGTTCTGGGAGTGTGCAACTCCTCCATCTTCCATTTTCACTTTTGTCGTATAGCGCAACTGGAAAATCCAGTCTGGTGAAGCTGAACACCTTCTTTTCTATCGTGCACCACTTCCTTCAATACTACTGCCGACGTGTCACACTTATTTAACATCATAATGATTTCTGAATTATGCCAAAATGTGTGACCAAACGAGCCTGAAATAGTCTGTTACTTATTCGCGATGCCGTGTTGCTTCAGACGGTCTAATTTTAGGGGAAAGGGGCGGGCCGGTCAGTTGGGTTAAAAATAGATTGCATCAGTCCCTAAGAATGTCGGCACTGCAGCTGAGCTAAATATTGTTCTCTGCTCAGTCGTGTGGAAATAGTTTTCAAAAACTGTCATCTTCTGTTTACAAACACCCGTCACGGTGACTGAAAGGCTGAATCGAGGCGACCGGACTTCCTGTTCTTGGTTCCTGAAAACGTCTTTAGGAGTTTACAAGTTCACAACTCGCCACCGGTCAGCTTGGACTGAGCAAGACGCCCGGGTGGACGGTCCCGAAGAACAAGAGAGAAAAAGGCCAGAACTTTAATCTGAGTTTATTTTGTGAAAAAAGCTTTGGGCTGTTTTGAATCATCTGGTTTGACTCAAAGTAATTTTAGGATGAACTTGAGGATCAACCCCACACATACGCTGGTTTTGACGAGTTTTATGCTTTTGTACACCGGTCGCGTTCTGAGCTCAGCAGAAGGGAATAAAATAAAAATGTATCAAAACACTCTTTACTTTAAGTTATAGTAGCCTACTTATATTCTTGCATGAAAAGAATCTTAAAACTGCAAAATAAAGTTAGAACCTTATAGGGCTGCAAGATTCTAGACAAAATGAGAATCACGATTTTTTTGCTTAGAATTGAGATCACGATTCTCTCACGATTTTTTCCAATATAATAATAAGGGGACTTGTAACAGATCCTGTAGTTCTGAGGCAACAAATTATTACTCTGGCTGGGATGAACCCCCCATTGCCTTTTGCTGCTATTAAGAAGCTGCCGATACAAAAGGTAAACGTTACAAAAAATATGATGGTGCCTGATAAAAGACTGGCATCAACTTTGTAACAGCTGACATTGAACATAAAAACAATAAACATCCAAAAAAAAAAAAAAAAAAATCTTAAATTGTCGTCATTTGGAAATGAGATCGCATTCAAGCATGAATCGAGATCGCGATTTTTTAACGATTAATCGTGCAGCCCTAGAACCTTATGCCTCTCACATCTTCAATTACTTTCCCTTTTTGGCACCAAAGGCATGCTGGAATAGGGAAGGGGTGTTTCTTCCGTTATTGATGAGGATGTTTCGCAAGAACACGCAAGAAAAGATGTTGAGAAACGGCGCCGCTCTGATCAGGTTTGTTTATGTAAGAAGTACCGAGAGCGAGAGGTAGAGGCGGGTGCCCTTAAAGGAGTTACCCGCAGGCCAACCACTGTCATTGCAAAATTCTCCTCATCGTCACTGCTCTGTTGCGATTCAGAGCTGGTCCGCCCTCGGGGACCCCTTTCTGGCTCTGCCCGAGATTTGCGTGGTATCCCTGTTTGCAAGCAGCGCCTCTGATAACGCTACTGTAGCTGTGTCCGAACATTCATTTTTCTATTCATTCATACCGCAATGAACAACACCTCATGTTCTTTTTAAAATATAAATAACTTCAAACCTCAACACAGTACTAAGCGCTAAGTAAGAAGTGATGACAGTTAGCCACTGGCTGTAAATCAAAAGGCCACGCCCCTAATTATACATAGATGTGTAGATTATCTAGTTTTACGTAACGAGATAGGCTGTAAAGTTCTGGTTCCATCAGCTGTTGATGGATGATGGTTCTGGATGAAACGTCATCTGAGGGATCGGAAGCTGAAATTATCCCAGAATTCTCGAATAGTCTGATGATAAATCTGCATCATAAACGGCGAAACATGCACATTCCATCCAGTCTGACTATAAGCAACTTTTTAATGACTTTTCATTCATTTATTGCCGAAGGTGCTGGACGCGGAGACTACCTATGCCTATGACCGATGCCTCTGAGCAGAGAGATGTCGCCATCACTTCTGCACAAATTTACGTGCTTGTAACTGAATGAATAAAGTTTTGACTTTGGTTCTCTTCAGTGTTTCCTTCAAGTAATCCCTTGTCTACATGCTATATCAGCTGTTGAAGCATGAAGCATGTTTGTCTTCACAGCGCCGCCTGGCGCCACTGTTTCCATGACGTTTTGCTCCGTAGAGGCAGAAACGTGCACTTATCTTTGCTCATCACAGTCGGAGCGTCATCCTGATCATTCATACTTTCACCTGTCGACACGTCTCATCGGCTCAAGCAGGTCGTTGACATCAGATGTCGGAGGTCTTTCAGGTCCCCCCTCATTAGGTGATCATTTTTATCCTGTTATATTCACTCCTATAGTCACGCTAACTTCTTCCAGGGTGTGATGGATCTGATTTCCTTCTCCAGCAGCTGAAAACTGCGCCGTTCGTTTTACAGCGGGGAAGCGATGCCTTTTTTAAATGACATTCTTCGTTTATTCTCCTGCAGGTGTGACTGTAAATGTTTGAGGCCCAATTAGGTCTTTAGCTGATATAAATGCGTGTCTGAAAATGTGGAAAAATAAGGATGAAGTGAAACGACCAGACCTTCTTCACAGTTTCTGCTTCTTCAGCGGCAGACGTGCCGGACTCTGCTAACCCATCCTAGTGTCCAGCGCCCCTCCAAAGGGTCAGGCATCGCGGCGCCCCCACGGCGAACTTATAATCCGTTGTTTTAAGTAGGGATGTGTACCGAGAGGCGGTATTTTTTGGTATCGGTTCCTAAATGGTCGGTACCGCTAAAAATTCTGGACAAACAATACTGTTATCGGTGTTTTTTTGTAAAGAGAGTCTACCCAGAGTAGGGGTGTAACGATACACTAATCTCACGATACGGTACGATACACGATATTGAGGTCACGATAACGATACGATATTATAGCAGTATTTTTTTAACAACCTTGAATGAGGAACATATGACTGGAAAAAATTGTCTTTTATTTGAAAGACACAAAATACAAAACAATGCTGTGTGTTTGCCCCCCTGTTACAGTCTGTAATGCTTTATAACTATTTAAGTTTTAAAGAGAAAGCCAGGCCAACCATTTTCCACAAACTGAACTAAAAGTAAATGTCAGGTTTGCATTATGCATCTTCAGTTTAATACAATAAAAATATTTTGCCACAAACTGAATAGTTTCTCTCATGTATGATTTGACTTTTTTCTTTCTAATTTAACAACTAAAACTAAATAAATAAATAAATAAATAAAAGTAAATAAATACATACAATTTTACATCATAAAAAAGATTGATTCATGCTCACCTTATAAGTGTAAGAGGAGATTTATTTTTGTTAAGAAGTTTATTTTGGTAATTCAGGGTTCATTATTTTATAAATATATTCTTTATATTCTGATGTAAATCAGGGACTATAATTACACTAGTCAGTTTATCTGTAGTTGTTAATATGTTTTAGATTGGGCGGAGTGATACAGCACTAGGTGATGTGTGTTGATGTTCTAAAATCCTACGCTGTTGAGCGGACATTAAAGTACACTGGAGCTCAGCAGAAGTTGCCTGCGTGTTTATCCTACTCACGACCCGAAAAAGATTTAATTTAATAAGGTAAGTCTTAACTCTACACCAGCCTTACATCAGTAAAAGTTCAGAGCTCAAAACGGGACCACAAAACGGGACTAGTTTCTTCTGAGCGGAGTAAGATTTTGGTCCGCGGGTCGAGGTGCGGTCGCGGCCGGATGCGCGTTACTAGTCAACACAATAGATTAATATTAATAACCCAATATCGCGATACACTTTGTTACCTCCACGCAAGGACGGATTATCATGACCACGGGCCCTGGACACAAACTCGCTACGGGCCCCTACCTAGAATAATATCCTATGTGCACGGTGCATGCCCTCCCCAATCACTCAGTTTGGTCACACAATGGCGCAGAGAATCCACAATCACACCGTGTGATTGTGGATGGCGGAGTGGCGGAGCGTGGGTCTCAGTGCAGAGGGGGCGGAGCATTCTCCATGGGTCCTTATGATAGTCATTTTAACATTCAACAACACCTCATCCTACCCATCAAACAACATTTATTTTCACTTTTATTGAGCCAAGCCTATAGGCCTATGCTGCAGAAAGCAGAGTAAAGTCACAAACTTGTTCAGAAGAACACACACACACACACACACACACACACACACACACACACACACACACACACACACCAACACAGGCCTGACAGCTGTCAATCACACAGCGCTGAAAACTCAGTCACTGACTGACTCAGTTCCATCTTTGATACAGCTTAAAAAAAAAAAAAACACATAACTGGTCTAAAATTACACAATCTATATAGATAGATATAGACACAGCGGTCTATAACATCATTTCTGAGCTCTAGAACAGAGAATAGACTCGGCGGTCTAGTTGACAACACACAGCTCATTCAAATAGGCAGGTGGTCAAGAATACCACACATTCTGATAAAGAAATTATTTATGAAGGTTACACTGACTCACCAATTGTAGTTGAATCTTCCATAAAACTTTGTACATGCTTTTAAAGTTTAGCGCTAATCTCCTTCCTGGCCGCAAATTTGCCGAGTCGTCAAACTGGCTCTAACTGTTAAGGCTGATTTATGGTTCCGCGTTACACCAACGCAGCGCCTACGGCGTAAGATACGCGGCGATGCGCGGAGGCGCTGCGTCGATTTAACGCGGAACCATAAATCAGGCTTTACAGCCAATCAGCGTGGGCTCACGGCCCTGATGCGTTCAGGACAGTTGTAAAGTAAGAATTAGTCTACACACTGACCGCACAATGCACATTTTATCGTAATTATAGCCTACAATTTACGATTATATATGAACGTATCACACAAAACGGTGCCCTATGAGCTTGTAAATTTATTTTAATTTATACATAAAAAAAAAAAAATGTTTGAAAGCCGAGGGCCCCCATTGGCTCCAGGGCCCTGGGCACACGCCCACTTTGCCCATGCGGTAATCCGTCTATGCCTCCACGACACGTATTGTGATGTTTTTGTATCGCGAAATTTCATGGCACGATATATTGTTACACCCCTAACCCAGAGCAACATAAATGTCACGTAATGGTACTGCCGCCGTCGACAGGTTATGACGTAGCGCCCCGTTGTTTTCTCTAGCCAATAGGTCAAGCCGTCAGCCGTCGGAGCTAAGCGATCCAAGGTATGGACTCCCTTTATCAAACGTAATGAAGCTTCGGCTCAATGCAATATATGCCAGAAAGTAGTTGCGTTCAAGGGGGGTAACACCGACAATATCATGAATCATGAGAATGCATTATCAATTTTAGCACCGCTGATGTATGTTACGTTAATCCTGTAGAAGGTTTGTACGAAGCAGCAGCCACCACTGCTAGTTTGCCGATGCAGACAACCCCATTCCATGTCCAGACCGACCTCGACTCATGCCAGAGAAAGTAAATATGCTGCTTTTCCTAAACCAAAACTGTGAGGGCTAAATGTGTCAGAAGCAGCGGCTCCTCTACACTGTTCTGTTTACATGTATCACGTGTCTGTTGGGTTGAACATGTAGGTTAGAGCCTTGGTCATCTTTTCATTTCATCTCCTTAGAAGCATTTATAATTTTAAGTTAAGCTTCTATTCTGTTGAAGCATTATCACATTGACAGTTACCTTTAAGGCTGTATGTGCTGCCTGCTAGTTTTTTTTTTTGACATACCTCACACTGCACATGTTGACTTGCTAAAGGCTTAAAAGATAGGTGCTGTAAGTTGTTGTAATGATGTTGCTGGTGATACTTGTGGTAATAAAAAAAACGTATTTTATACACTAAATTACATGTTGTGGTATTGATAAGAGTATTTGTATTGGTATCGGTATCAATACATTCCTAATGATAAACATCCCTAGTTTTAAGTCCAGTTTACTGTAAACGGGTCAAAACCAAGATAACAGATGGAGCGGAGCACTTTGACACCGAACTCCACTTAAAGTGTATTTCGGCGGTAATTTCTCTTGTGTGTTTTGTGCAGACGGGGTGAAACGTGCAAGCGTATTAACAAATGAATGTTGTGTTGAATGATTCCTTTACAGATGCTGGAAAGAAGAGGAAGAAAGACAGAGATGTGATAAAGGATTAGTTGTCGGGGAGGGGGGGCTTCCCTACAGCGAGCAGGCCTGCTTTTTTCCCGGGAACACCAGGAACACTGTAAGGTGATTACTGTGTCGTTTGCCATCGGTCCACTGGTTAAGCACTATGGACACAAGAGGCCGACCGCCCTGGCTCCCGACAATGTGAGTCAGAGTTTATACATGCCTTTCGTTTCCTAGCGAAACCTGCAAGAGGAAAAAAAAAAAGAAGAAAAACAGTAAAAAAGGAAAATGAAGAATGTTATTCAGCTTCTCTGAAGATGCAACTCTCAGGTTGACAACTTCTGGGACCTGAAGTGTAAGAACATGCAGACAGAGCTAGTTTTGTTCTTTCAACCGGAGACAAATATATATATTTATATATTTCTAGTGGTTACTTGGGATGAGAGCGAGCATCTGAACTACAGTGGTGGTGTTTATCTGAGAGAAGTGTCGATCAAAACAGGTGAGTCGAAGCTGAAGAGACTAAAAATGTAAAAAGCGCAATATGAACCTGTCGGGCGTCAGAGAGATCAAGGAACTACAAGACAGTATAAATGTAACGCTTACCAGGCTAGGTGCCTGACCGTAACCAAGTATGCTATACTAATCAGAAGTAAGTTCATCTGCAGAGCCTGAGTGGGTGAATAAAAACACCAGAAAATGGTAAATAGGTTTAAGTACTTGTATGACTGATCAAAAAAACAAACCCAAATAAATAAAACATTACAACAACAATACAAAGAACCCAACCCTGATACCACCCAAGATTGTGAGTGAGTCCAGTGATGTAGCGGTGTTGCTATAATCAGAGATGCATGGTCCATGTACGTAATCTGAGTTACTAATCCGGTCAATCCAAAGGAGGTGAATCCAGTAATCCAAAAACAACAGTTTTGTAGAAGGAAAAAGATGTCTGTGATAGTTCCTACCGCAATGCTGCAGTGATCGGCTAGCTCGGCATGTTGGGTGTGTCGACACAGGGCATACAATAAGGGGGGTGGCTGACCTAAACAAGGTAATAAAAAACCAAATTAGCATTCCATATATAATGGAACAAAACATGGCTATATTTCATAAACATTTCTAACCAAAAGGTCACCTCAATTATAACATTTCTAATAATTAATTCTAATAAAAAGGTAAAGTGCACTCCCAGGTTTGATCAAAATAACCCAAATTAACATTAAACTCAATGAATCCATATCAAATATTCAATAAACAAACCTTCGATTCATACCAATAACAAAAAAGGCATCAACTCGAAAAAGTACAACTACAAGGAACTACAAGGATCCGGTAAATCAATGGCAGTAAGCGTGAAGAGGAACAGTTTCAACCCGAGCCAGTCGGGTTGAAACGGTTATCAAGACTGTTCCTTTAAGTCCCGTTACCATCAATGTTTAACAAAACCAGAGTTCAAGGTGACTTATTATGGCATTTAATGTATATTTTAAACAGGCCTTGAATGTCTTAAAAACAAGCATTTGATAGTTTTTTCTACAGAAATTAGAAATTCAGGCTCTGGGCCATGTCTTTATTTTTACCGCTTCTAACCTTCTCTATGAGGGATTCTGAGGGGGCGGGGCTATGATAATGAGGCTCTGTGCTGATTGGCTGCCTGAATGACGTGTAGGGGAGGGGGAGGGCACAAAGCGTCGCTCTGGGTTAGAAAAGCAGCCGGGTGCGTAAACTATTAAAGCGTGTCCCATGAGAGCGAGCGTCAGCGACAAAATCAATTCCATTGCTTTATTTTTTTTGTATTGGACTGTCCTAACTGGCCGTGAGTTTAACGGTTTCAGTGTGGACAGAGAGCGTCCGCTGTCACGCAGCTCGACGCGATAGTCGGACGCTCGCATGCAGTTATGACACGGTGTAAACGACTCCCTGGGATCTTAAAGCCTGAATTATGGTTCTGCGTTAAATCGACGCGTACCCTACGCCGTAGGCTCTGCGTTGGTGTAACGCGGAACCATAAATCAGCCTTTAGTTACCTGAAGACTACACTAATTCACACAGGAAGCTTTAATTGAATTCTAAACAGGTACACCACAGTTCTTTACTCCGATTCCTCATCATTTCTTATTTTACAAGATTAAAATAATTATTAATTAATCATATTAACTGTAAAGAAATCACAACACCCACATTTGTACACATTATATACACCACTTATATACACCATACACTGTTTATATACACCAAGTTGTATATAAATAACATTTATGCACGATTGCTGGCTCAAGGAAGGACCGTGCATCTTCTGAAGGTGTCGTTGAACAGCTTCAGGTGCATTGCTTGGTAGATCTGAAACCATCGACAGAAAAAAATGTATTACTAATAGAGCTCCGGTGAGTGGCTCCGTTAGGTAACACTGGAGCCACCGGAGCTACTCACCGGAGCTCCGGTGTTACCCGTAGACAAATATAAATAACATAAAAAATTAACGTCACTTACCGCTGACTCGTGTGCAGTTGCCGGGTCTGTACTGTTGGTACTGATCCTTTTATGAGGGTAAATGTCGATGCAAAACCTAATTGTAATGTCCCTCGTTGTTGAAACAGCCACACGATACACCGCTTCCAAACAATGGCGGCGTTCTTGTCCCGGTGGAGTTAGTTGTGGGCGTGGTTTCAGCAGCGGAAGCCGACCTATGGAAATCGCTCCCGTCGTTGCGTAACGACGGGAGCAGAATCTGAACAGCTCGTAAAAGTCACATGACACTGGAAGGATCATCCGCTTTCCTCCTTCTCCGAGTTGGCAGGGTGTGGGGAAACCACTTTATATATGTTAAAGCGACACTACGTAACTTTTCCATCTTAATATCATATTTCCAGAGTCATTTTGATGGTACATCAACTTCCAACAGGTTTAATGACACCTCTGTCATGGTCCGAGGGGTCTGTATCACCTTCACTGGCACTATGTAACTTTGAGGAGCATGGTAGGAACCCTGCCACACTAAAAAACTACAAATCTTTACGGCTTTGACTGCTTTACGGCATACGTCACTTCCCCCTCCTTCCCGATTCGTAGTCGAGACGAAAATGGGCGGGGCGTGGAGCGCAGCTCTGCAGAAGCTGGTAACCCGTTGCTGCGTTGTGGCTGCAGCAGATCCACACAACAGACGTGGGGAAAAGATCGCTAATGGTTTAACTTTTCCCCGCTTTCCTGCTCGGAGGCAGAACCACGGAGGCCGGCCAATTATCTGAGATAACAAATTAAAAGAGTAAAAGAGTCGTCGGCTTGGTTGGATCGTGGCGGTAACGACCAAACATAACCGCACACAGACGGGCGTCGGATCAAAACACAGGTTTATTAAACCACAAACAAACACTCACAGACCGGGGTCGGATCATTCATTTTATTCCCCACTTCTCCAGCTAAACGCAGTTGTTGGCCAGCTCTCTGCGGTGCGATTAATTTTGTTGAGGAAAAAATATTAACCATTTGATTTGTAGCTGCAGAGGAAAAAAATAATCTCACGAGGAAAAAAAAAATATTACTCACGCCTCGGAGCCTCTTCAAAGCAGTCAAAAAAAAGAAAAGAGAAGTAAGAGGGATACAAAACATGTACTGTATGTTGTACTATTATACAAATTTATTGAAACACATGGCGAGTCAAACATTTACCAAAGCTGCTGCCAAACACTCCTAAACAAGGTAGCCTAAGATGTGGGTCGGCAGTAAATCCTTCTAAAGAAATAGAAATAGAAATAGAAAGCCTTTATTCATTATACTTCTACAATGAAATTAGGCAGCAGCTCCGTCAAAGTGAAAAACAAATGCAAACTGTAAACAACAAAAATGAACAAAAAAAACAAATATATATATATACACACACACACACTATAAGAAAAGAGTGAATGGGAGAATAAAAATGTACATGAATGGGTGGCGCTCCGACGAGGAGCTCCATTCTTTAAGGGTTTTCATATGGATCCAGACCGTTAATAATCATTATTTTCTCCATATACCGCTCCCTGGCTTCCTTGTCTGTTCACTTGGTGAAACAGAAAAGCGTCCCGTCTTCTCTCAACACAAATGCACGCGACGGGACAGGAGTTTTCCGGCAGTACGCGCTGGTGCTCATGGGAAACGTAGTGTTCTTTCTGGTAAAGCAATACCGCTTTTTTTTCAAAAGATGCCGCCAAACTCAGAAAAGCTGAAAGCTACGATGTACTGCTTTAAAGCAAGAAAAAACATGTTTTTCATAATAGGTCCCCTTTAATATCAGCCCGAATTATCGAGTAAACGCTTTAACGCCGATGCCAAAATAGCCAGACCAAAGCTCGTCTGGTTTCAGTTCTGGTAGGTTTTTTTTAGATGGTGATGGTGAGGCAATGCTAGTTAGCATCATATAAGCAATGAGCTATTGCAAACTAAAGTAGCTCCCTCGCTGCTTGTGAGGTAGGGAGGAAACGTTCTCGAGCAGTCGCCTAACTGTTGGAGCCAGCCCCCGGTGGTCAGTTGAGGAACTGCTACTTTTCTTACTTCCCTGTTGAAGCACTCGGTGGGGGGGGGGGGCATCAGAAACACCGCCACCGTGCTCTCCCTATGTGAGCATAAGGCACAAAGTCAGCCGTCTCCCTCCACCACAGATATCGGCTGACGCCGGGTGAAGAGTTTAAATGGGTTCAAATATGTTAATTATTAATGAGAAAATTAGCCCGCTGTGGTCCGTTTGGGGGTTTGTGTTTGTCCCTGCAGCTTCGTGATGGACTCTGTCAGACCTTGAAACTTCATGGGACGTAATTCACAGTTTATGGTATTTAAATGATGAAGAGAGGCTTCGTGCTCATCAATGAAGTACATGAATATAGCATGGTGTAAACGGATGAGTGGGAAGTGTAGGAGGGATATAAAAGTGACTCTCTGCCCTTCGTCTCCCTGTCTTCTCTAATGCTGTCCTTTTTTTCTTTGTTCTGCATTTACTTTCTTTTCTTCCTGAATAATCTGCGGTTAATGCTGAAAAAAGTTCTTCCCCTAAAAAAACTGCAGCGCCACGACGTCCCCGTGACGTCCACGTCTGCTCTTTGAGAGGCAGGATCATGAATTTAAATTAAAACATTAAAAATGTCCTGCAGCGACGTTACAAGGGATCAGAGACGCTGTAACTCCCCCCAACGTGTCGCTGCAACAATTAAGTTTATGTCGTCTGACTGGTTCATTCTTCAGAAACATGCGCCACTTACGGGTCACATACCGGTCTGGACGCAGAACTGGACGAACCCCGGTTTGTTTCGTACCTAAAGTGTAATTAACTCTGTTTTGGTGCCAAACTGTAAAAGTTTCTACTTCTAATTTAAAGTTGGACATTTTAACATGAAGGTCAAAACCTAGTGGTCAGTAGAGGAACCGTGGGTCTGGATCTGGACCCTGGTGGTCAGTAGAGGAACTGCAACCTCTCGTACCAGTGAGTAGTCTTTAAAGGGGACCTATTATGAAAAACAAGTTTTTTCTTGTTTTAACATATATAAAGTGGTCTCCCCTCACCCTGCCAACTCAGAAAAGATGATACCCCATGAAAATCTGCAAGGTCTGCTCTCCCCCGTCCAATGAATCCCCCAGTGTCATGTGGTTTCTGTGAGCCGTTTGGATTTGTGCATTTTCTTTACGTCACCAAAATGCAAACCACGCCCTCGGTCTCCTCCGCTGCTGAAACCACGCCCACAACCAGCTCTCTCCGCTGCTGGAGCGGTCCTTCCTTCAGCCAGTCGGACGCGGCGCCGCGGCGGAGCGGATCCGGGTTAAATCATCCAGGTTCCCGGGTGGTTTGGGAGCTGGGTCCTCGGGGGTCTGTCCCAGGCTGGACCAGCTTCACCCACCGGGATTTTCAGCCAAATCTGTCGGTTTGATCACCGGTAACGGGCGATGCGCCGCGGATGCGCAGCGGAGCGGATGCGCTCCGGAGCCGATCTGTGTGCCCGCCGTGGAGTTGCGGCGCCCGTCGCGCAGCATCCGCCGGGCAGATCCGGCTGAAATTCCGCTGGTCGGTCCCTGGGAGTCCCTGCTACCAGTCCAGGCCGGTTCCTGCAGTCCCGGCCGGTCGGAACCGGTCAGATTCCCCCGTTAAAGCCGCGGTGATGCGCGCTGCTCCAGCAGCGCTGCTCCTGGGCGCCCGGCGTGGCTCCGGGGCCAGCGTTCAGCATCCGCCGGGTAGATCCGGCTTAAATAGTGCATAAATGTTATTTATATATAACTCATATTTAATTTTTTTAACAATAAAGTTGCCATTTGTGAAAATTCAGTGTTGTGATAATTTACAGGCTCGGGCTGCTCTGGCGGAGTGAGGTTTATGCTCCTCCCCTGCTACACGTCATTCAGGGAGCCAATCAGCACAGAGCCTCATTATCATCCCCCCCCCTTCCCTAAAAATGAGGCGCAGAAAAAGGGGTTAGAAGCGGTAAAACTAGTGACAGGGCCCACAGGCTGGATTTATGATTTATGTAGAAAAAACAAGCTTTAGATTGTTTTTAAGACATTCAAGGCCTGTTTAAAATATACATTAAATGCCATAATAGTTCACCTTTAATGATGGTGTTTGGGTTCCCAGACGACAAAAAGTTCAGATTGAGCTCATGGATCTTATGGGGCGAGTTAGGATACCAGCAGCCCCGCCCATTCAGACCACTTGTATCTGCCCGGGTCGGTACAGCCATTACGACGATGACTTCCTGTGTCGTGGTTATGACCCGATGTGGCGGGGGATTAGGTTGCATCATCAGCAGGCGGAGCCGTAAACAAGCAAACCGGTCCACCGTAGGTTTTATTCCCGGTCACGACTTAAAGCAGCACAATGTAACTTTCAGCTTTTGTTGAGTTTGGCGGCTCCTTTGGACAAAAGAGGTAGTGCTTTACCAGAAAGAACACTACATTTCCCATGAGCAGCAGCGCGTACTGCCGGAAAGATCCTGTCCCCGTTGCTGCATTTGTTTTGATGAGAGAAAACGGGACGGACTTTCAAAGCTACTTTTCTGTTTTCAGCGGTCGTTTGCAGGATGGATAGCTAATCACTAAGTTCAACTTGGTTTTATTAGTGAAGTCCTTTTTCCTGTCACGTTTTTTAGAGGGACTTCGTCATAAATTAGTAGTCCAACATACTTACTGACAAAATAAAAAAATACTTTATAACCTGTGAATAACTGAATGCCCATTCCTTATATTTTGCAGATCAGCCCTGCACAATTTATAGTTCTCAGGAAAAATACTAGAACCCAAGACAAATCCCCTGTATGTGAAAACATTCTAATTTTGATTCTTATTGAACATAGAACTCTACATTTACATTTGTATCATAACAATTCTGTCTCTCTTGTCGGACATCCCTCCTCGTCTTTCATCTCACGCCAGCGAGTGAACGCCGGGTCAATGTTTATTCTTGTCCGGGCATTTAGCTTGTTACTCTCCCGCTTTCCTTTTTTTTCCACCTCCTCCGATAAAACTTTTATTTTCTTCGTTTTTTCGCTGCTTCGGCCATGATACCAGCTTCTGCGGAGCCCTGCGCTCCACGCCCCGCCCATTTTCGTCTCGACTGCGAATTGGGAAGGAGGGGGAAGTGACGTATGCTGTAAAGCAGTCAAAGCCATAAAAATTTGTCGTTTTTTAGTGTGGAAGGGTTCCTACCATGCTCCTCAAAGTTACATAGTGCCAGTGAAGGCGATACAGACCCCTCAGACCATGACAGAGGTTCATTAAACCTGTTGGAAGTTGATGTCTTTGATGATCATCTTTGGGTGTTGGTTCTGTAAAAAGAGTCAACCGGTGCTCGGTTGACAAATGAGGATGAATGGACAGATTGAAATGAAGGCAAAGTATCATAAGTTATTAAAAACAGCTACCGTTGTAACCAGCTGAGGTGGGCGTGTTCCAGACGTGCTCTGGGTTCATTTTCAGGTTAACTTCAACCCAGTCTGCCGTTCATAAAACTCTTTACCTTCAAAAGGTCGTGCCACATCTGAAGTGTTTTGATGAATGTTTCAGTTGATGTTCAGGATAATGTGACCCGGTCCGGCAGTTCAGGTGTACACAAACTCTCCAATCCATAAAAAAAAAAAAAGACTCTTTTATTGAGGAACGCAACAAATGGGGGTGAAACCGCATAAACGCTCTTGTTTCTGTGTGAAATGAATCTTATCTGGGTGATAATTGGCCTTATTACAGGAGCTCATGTGAATAATTACAATTTTTAATTGCTTTTGGGTTAAAAAGTTCACCGACCAAAGACGAAGTTATCTCCCCGTGATTTATTGCTCCGCCCCCTGCAACCTTATCTTCGTAATAACTGAGCCTTTAACGCGGCCGGTCCTCTATCTGGGGTGGGTCGGGGAATGATTGCAGAGCCTGAGATCAAGGTACTCGTCACTTCAAACTGACCAAACGGGTCCGGCCGGGTCGGTGGGGGGGGTGCGGGGGGCTGCCGTGTGTATTGATCCTGAGGATTCTCCTGAGCAGTAATAGTTTGTCCTCCCAGGGTGCACCTGGGGGCCTGGGACGGAGAAGTAAAGAGGCACTTGATAAATAAAACACCTAGGTCAACAAATCCATTTCACCCATTAACCTGGCCCCTGTGTGTGTGTGTGTGTGTGTGTGTGTGTGTGTGTGTGTGTGTGTGTGTGGACGTGAGCAAACCTGTAACTCGGTAAACACAAAGACCGTGGTCATTCTGAGGTCAGTACGTTTGAACTGAGCTCATTTTGGATGAATGAAGCGTCAGGTTTTGTCCTTTGTCTGAGCCGGAGACGACCGTCCTTTTATTTTTCTCCCTTTTCTTTTACTCTCCTGAAATATCAGAGGATCTCGTGGAAAAAGCGGTGCCGAAGCAGCTCGCGGAGCACCGTCCACGGGTGGAGCGCTCCAGTTAACTTCATTTACTGAGGGTCATTCTTGGCTCTGCACACAAGCACATGGTGACCAAAAAAGTACCCACACCCCCCGCACTCACCCCCCCACCCCAAAACCAAATCCAGAGAAGGTCAGAGGTGGGGGTCGGGGGTCAGCGAGGAGTGGCCTCGGAGCCAGAGACGCCCCCCAGGTTTACACAAGTGTAAAAAGAGTCCATTCAGGCCGCTGCATGGGCAGAGCTTCACAAAGGTCCACTGTGTGGGCCGGAGCACACCCCCACCCGTCCTCGGAGCGGCATGTCCTGCAGGATATGTACAGAAGCAGACCCCCCCCCGGTCAGCAGGGCTGCATTTCAACCTGAAATATTTCTCTTCGCTGTGGAGCTGTTAGCAGGACAGTCCGGACCGGTTCGGTTCAGGTCCCTGAGGGACGACAATAAAATAAAATGAAATAAAGAACCTGCAGGTGATGTCACGGAGGGCTTGTCCAGTTCTTCTTATGCAGTCTAAAGTTTAAACACATTCTCTGGTTTGTTTGTGTCGTCTTACTAAAATGCTGTGAACTAACGACGATAGATGTCTGATCATCTCCTTGCTACGCAGAAATAAAACACGGCGTGTCCTTATCTAACCAATGGTTTTATTTCAAAGTGCAGCGATGATCTGTTGTGTTTTTTTAAATAATTTAGCCCTCATCTTCCTCTTCCTCGCTAAAACGGTGGATTATTGCCAGATTAAGGAAGTGCCTTTTTCTTTATCCCTGCGTAAGCCGGCGCCGCACGCCGCTCCGAGGTAATGAATCACTCTGTGATCCGAGCCCGGACGGATCTGAAAACTCCCGGGGCACTACTGGTTTAAATCTTATTGGTTTGAATTTTGTTGATTTAAATTTTATTGATTTGAATTTTAAAATGAATGAAAGTTCATTTAACAGCACCACTGTTTTCATACTTAACGGTCAGAAAGTGTGTGACGATTTATGACACCAAAAACCTTTGTATGTTATTGTTTTCTTATTAGCTTCTGTGTTAGAAACTGGATTTAATTATATTCAGTTGCCAACAGTTGAAGCGGCTCAAAAGGGTGGTCAGAGTTATCTGAGACCAGAACATGGAGCTCTGTTTAGGTCCATGTTCTTAGTACAGGGAAAAGTTGCTTCAGAAGCGCTGATGTGTGACATCACGGAGGGTTTGTCCAGTTCTTCTTATACAGTCTGTGTTCTACACTCAAAATCGCTACAAACGTGCTGGTGGGTCTGGCGAGGTTTTTGTGACCCTTACTGTCTAGTACAGGGGTCGGCAACCCAAAATGTTGAAAGAGCCATATTGGACCAAAAACACAAAAAAAACAAATATGTCTGGAGCCGCAAAAAATTAAATGTCTTGTATCAGCCTTAGAATGAAGGCAACACATGCTGCATGTATCTATATTAGTTAGAACTGGGGGAAGATTTTTTTTTTCATTATGCACTTCTAGAAAAAAGTCGAAATGTCGAGAAAAAAGTCGAAATGTTGAGGAAATAGTCAAAATTTCATGAAAAAAGTCAAAATGTCGAGAAAAAAAGTCGAAATGTCGAGAAAAAAAGTCGAAATGTCGAGAAAAAAGTCGAAATGTCGAGAAAAAAGTCAAAATTTCAAGTAAAAAGTTGAAATGTTGAGAAAAAAGTCTAAATGTCGAGCAAAAAGTTGATATTTCGAGAAAAAAGTCGAAATGTTAAGATTAATGTTGAAGTACAATCTTGGGAAAAAAGTCAAAATTTCGAGAAAAAAGTTGAAATGTTGAGAAAAAAGTCAAAGAGAAGAAAAGAGAAAAAAGGAAAATAAGAAAAAAAAGAAATAAAAAGAGAAAAAAAAAAGAAAAAAAAGGAAAAAAAGGTCAAACATCTTTGAAAAAGCTCCAGGAGCCACTAGGGCGGCGCTAAAGAGCCGCATGCGGCTCTGGAGCCGCGGGTTGCCGACCCCTGGTCTAGTAAGTCTTCTTTTCCCTTCTTTACACAGGTTCCGGTACCAGACGTCCTCAGACTTGACCGTGTTATTTGACAATAAGGACTTTTGATCTGAGCGTACTTTTGAAGTTTTGAAGTTAAATCAGACAGATGTTCTGGTTGCTGTCGTTGTAATGACTCCACCGTCATTTCTCTTTCCTCAATCAGGGAGAAAATTGTAAGTTTATTTTTGGTCCTCGTCCATGAGCCATCTCTTGGTTTTCCCTGCTGAAATGCTGTCAGCCCCCCCAAGTGATAGAAGTGGCTGAGTGACGCGTTGCAGACGCCAAGTGACCCCGGTCTCCCCGGCAGGGCTGGCCCTGACCCGACTTTTATCAGCCTCCGTCAGCGAGTGTTGACGTGAGCCGGAGGTGCGAAGGTGACTAAACTCATCAGCCGGGATGACGAGGTCCTCCAACCTCTTCCCACCTCCCCGGCCAGCCGGCATGATCTCTCCTAAACGCTTCTTCATGCACCAGACTTGGAGGGATGTACGATGCACGTAAACCACAGAAAAATAGACAAATACAACCTTGGACAAGCAAAATCACCACTTTTTCTTTGTGCTGTTTTATATCCAACAGTAATAAAGCCAGAAAGGTGCGGTACTAATTACATAAAAGGGGCGGTACTAAGTACATCTTCATGTCTTTCAGGGGATCTGACAGAAGAAGTTGCAGCCAGGTGCTGCCAATCATCAGTCATTGATGAACTGATCGTCAGCAGATGTGCAGATGAGAGCAGACAGTTTGCCAGTTTCCTGGTCAGAAGCGTTTAGGGCTTCATTAACACAATGCTAAGAGGAAAAAGCATAAGCAGCCCTCCTAGAGAAGCAACACGCATCAATCTGGGAAAGGTTGAGAACAGATCTAAGCGATTTAAAAATGGGAATACTTAGTATTGCCCACATTATTTTTATTCTTTATGGCTTCACTTCTGCTAAATAAATGACGGCACGAGGACTCAACAATGAGCCTGGATTTCTGGAGGAAGCACCGAACCAGTGAATAACAAGAAACTGGATCACAAACACATCACAGCCAGATTCTCTCCTTCCATCTCAACACCGGAAAATTTGTATTTGTGAATTTATAAGAAAAGAGCTCGGAAGGAGCCATTCAAGGTGACTTAAGGAAAGAATTAAGATAGAGGGAAATAAAACCTAAAAGTTTGCATTAAGGCTGAAACATCAGTCAAGTTTATATCCAGAAAAGCTTGATTGTGTGCTTTAAGTAGAAAAGTCTTATCGGGGCAAACAGCAGTGAGGTGCACCGCCCTCTTTTTGTCAACCGAGAAAAGAAACTAGCAAATGAAAGTGGTCGGGAGCCAGAAATGCGCAGCGAAATCACGACACCGCGCTCAGGCGTTGATTCCTGCGAGGTTGGAGAAGACGTCTAAGTCCAGGACGAATCCCAGAAATGCGGGTTCTGAAGAAGAACTTATTTTAGCTCCTGTGAACATTGACGTTGGTTCTGCATCTCGTCCTCGTTCTCGAACAGGAAGAACCTCAGGTCCTCCAAAAACGGGCAGACCTGGAACTAGACTGGGACACGCTGCTTCAGCTCATGCTATCGTTACCTTGAATTTATTCTGGTCCAATCTGTTCAGATGTCCTGGTTTCAGCTGTTTCTAGTAAAACAAGTGTTGGCACAATTGAACCGAGGACCAACGGAGCTCGGCGGTCCGCGGGCCTTCCCCTCGCAGCCACTGGCCGGTCGAGCGACCTGCAGGTCGACTGAGGTCGTTTCCATGGGTTGCCGCTGGTTGGGGCCCCAGATTGTTTCATCATTTGCCAGTTAGCTTGGTCTGCGTTCACAAGGGTTGTTTTTACTCCGAACATGGCGCTCTGCCACCGGTGCTGGCAGAGCGCCATGTTTTCATGACAACCGGCACTTATCTCTGATTTTGAGATGAAATCAGAAATAAGTGCAGAGTCAACAGCAGCTCCGCGGCAGCACTGGTTTGGATCTGGTGACCGGGAGCCAAAGAGGGTCGTTTCAGGACCATTCCTGAGCCGGGATCCCGTCGACGATCGTACGACGCCGCTGGTGGCGGGCTGAGCGACCACGGGTCCTCTGCCAGCACTCGTTTCCCATTCTGGTTCCGGGTTCCATTGGTTGAAGATTTCGTTATGAAGTAAATTAATATTTATGAGGATCAAAAGGTAAGCATGACCTAAATCGGCCGAACAAAAATGGCTAACTGTGATTGATGTAAAGTGGGCGTGTTTGTTTCACCCGAACCTTCAAAAAAGGTACTCCTCAGAAAACCCGGACATTACAGAGGGTTTGTTTGGGTCTCCTGGATCAATAATGCCTGAAGGGACGTGATCCACTCATCAATTCTAGGCGTCAACGATGGCGACGATCACCCAGATGTGGCTTCATGAAGAAATTTACGCAATAAAAAAATAAAGTGAACCCGTAAACCCAAATGACTCAGGTGAAGGTCACAAGGTCTGGAAAGTCTTTCTGAACCTTCCTCTTCACAATAATCTCAAAAATCCCTTTTACACAAGACAAAAATAATGTATTTATGATGTTTCCATGAATAGGAGACGTTTCATTTATTATCGATCGCTCACGTGACTTTTATTCTCTGATTCTTTCAGATGAACCTTTTAGCTACTGAGACATTAAGGTGTTTATTTATACCCACATTAGTCTATGTGGAGAGTGTGTGTGTGTGTGTGTGTGGGGGGGGGGGCTATGAAGTAAAACACAGTAAAATTGTAGCTCTACAAAAGGTAGAAAACCATTAGGTAGCATTAACTGTATTTGGCCTTCAATCAATTTTTGGCAGGTGAAAATGCCTATTTTGTGTTGTAATGGTCCTTTAAAAGGATTAAAAGCAATCCTGTGAGCTCTAGTGTTTATATTATGAAGCTCAAGAATGAGATCAAATCATATTTAGGTAGAAACCACCTTTAATTAACTGTATTTGGTCTTCAATCAATTTTTGGCATGGTAAAAATACCCATTTTCAGGGGAGAAATCATATTCTGGCAGGCAATCACTTTTTGGCACAACACCGGACTCCGAGCACCTGAGTAGGGTGGTGTGTGCGCGAGCAGGCCGCCGGAGAGGGCAGAGCAGCCGCCTGACATGAGACGGAGACTACAGCCCCCTAGGTGTCTCACTCCGGCAGCGTTTGCGCGTCCCTGCCGCGCGTCTGGCTGACGGAGCGGCTGCGTGACGTCAGCGCAGTGTTGATTTGCTGAGGCGAGAGAAGAAAGGAGTTAGTGCGTGTTGAGAGAGCGGGTACTGCGAACTGCCTTACTATGGTGTAGCCCTCAATCCCCGTTCACTATCCGGACTCAAAACGTGCAACTTAGGTGAGTACCAGCCCGGCGTTGAGGACAGAAATAAACGGGAGAGAAAGAAAAAGAGACGCAGCTGCGGGTTTCCTGGCGACAAGTGCCAGATCCGCGTCTCCGCACGCGTTTTCTCGTCTTGTGTGTAATTTCATTCACCATATGGATGTTTTTTTTCGTGCATTTGCAACGTTTGCTGCCGGCGGCTCCTGCATGTCCTCGTCCAACCTCTGTGAAGTTGCGCAGAAAAAAACCCACTTTGGCACGCGAGTTGGACAACGCGCTCCGGACTTGTGGATGCACGACTGTTTACCTGATTGCGCTGCAAGGTGTTGAAGTTTGCGTGAAGGCACGGCGGCCCGAGCTGGAGATGTGAGGTTGACGTATAGCCCCCCCACACCCCCCTTTGGTCTGGCTGTTTAGTATTCCGGAGCGGGCAGGATAGGACGTGAGGTCTGGCCGCCTCACCTGGAGCCAGACGCCGTCACTCCGGGCTCGTTTTCACGGGGATTGTGCGCGTGCTTGTCCTCTCCAGACGCACCGGCTGTGGCTCATTTGGCCGTGATGACATCACGGTGAGGACCGGTGTCCCCGGTCCTCACCCAGAACCAGAACCCGAACCCTGTCACCGACCTGTCCTGTTTGACCACGTTTGTGAATTTTCTTGTGAATTTATTTATTTAAAACAGGGATAATGCACAAAAAAAACATTAATCTTGTAAAACAAGAAGAGATGCTTTGATTGACATATGTGTGCTGTGTCCCCCGTAACGGACTCGCAGGTGGGGGAAAGCGAGATGCGAAGGCAAAATTGATTTGTTATCGAGTCTGTCTGATCTCTGTCTTCCACCTTTCACTCCTTTTTTTTGTGTCTGTCTCCCGGCTGCGCGGATACCTGCTGGTGCGTGGATGCGCGCCGCCGCCGGAGTACTTAACCCTGCCATAAGCGGAGTCCCCCGACTTTTCTGCTGCCACATCTGCGAGAGTCCGGGGTATTGAACGCGTCTGTGCGTGTTGTGGCTCCTGCAGGCGCGCGATGGCAGACGGCTCGTGATCGGATTGATTGAGCTGAACCTTTTCAGTCAGGTCTGCTGCAAAACGGCGCATCACCATCCTCCGGGGAGGATGATTGTTTTGCGTGATGCACAACCTTGTGTTTAACTCGTCTGCTGCGGCTTGGCCAACATTAACGCTGTCTAGACGCCCCCCCCCCTTCTCGATTTTCTTGTATTAATAGCAGCTCTATTAGAGTCAACTTTGCGGCGCGGATGACCCGCAGCGCGCAACAAGCATTGATCATTGACGGGGCCGTAAATCGGAGCTATTGGCAAACATGTAATAAAGATAATGCGCGCTTGTCGGCCGATCTCAGTCAGAGGGAAACCTGTGGTTTCATCACCGCCCGCCCGCTGCATTGATCGTGGAAAAGACAAACCTTAACCTCCAGCGCCCCTTAAAACCGGCGGCACGGTCGTTTTCTGAGATTTCTCTGCACAAACAAAGGCTGCAAGCATCATTTGCCTTCCTCCTTTTCTGGTTTGGACTTGTTATCAGCTTCTGGCATGCCAGTAGATTAATATTTTAAGTGCACCAGGGAGTATATAACAATTAAAGCAAGTGTGGAACCAGGAAAAATTTTACTGGCACTGGTATGGCATCATTTAAACATTAATCTCAAAAGCTCTCCGTTTTGCACAATAAGAAAATAAAACTATTGCTATTGCACGGATTACAGGTTTTGATGACATGAATTCAAAGAGAAGATTTAGTCAAGATTTAGTCAACCAGAGACGTTTTTTTCAGAAGTGTTTGCTGTGTTGCATCTTCACAACCCTGACCTGGTCACATGCACATTTATGTGTGCATGGTCCTGTGACCTCACATGTGGCAGCTTCAGTTTGAGCCCAGATTTATTCAAGTGGACCCCATAGTTGCTGAGATTTCCTCAGAACCGGGTCTGGAAGGAAGAGGCAGGAAACTGTGTATTTATTGTGTTGAATTTGGTCCAACTTCTCTTTTTATTCTGCATTTGCTTTGAAAACAATTATGAAATGTAGAAGTGAGTCATTTGTCATTGAATTAGTAAAAAAGAAAAAAAAACGGCATCATTAATGAGTTCAGGCAGAATGTGGGTCATCGGAGTCGCTGTTAGTCGCTCATTCGGTCTTTCATGTTTTTGCTGTTTATTTAATTGAAGTTAAAGAAATAAAAAAAGGGAGGCAGTATATTTTCATGTGAGGCTGAGCGGCCGCGTTTGCAGGGGTGAGAATGTTAATTCAATCTGAGCCCATCCTCGTTATTCAGTGAGGGTCAAATGTGCTTTTAGAAACGAGGTGGAGCAACATGTTGGCCTGTTAACTTGAATAATGAAATTAGCAGCCTTCACAGAGACGCTCATTCATTTCAGATCCCCGGCGTCGGTGACGGGGAGCAGAGCGAGGCGTTCAGAGCGGCCGTGTTGTGGTGCCTGCGTCTCATCCTGCTTTCTTTTCCACCCTTTTCTGGCCACTGCTCTCTGCTCCCGTCTGTGATGAGAATACTGAGTAAGATGCTGTTTAATTTCAGAAAGGCTGCTCACGCTCTTTGTGGAGCGAGCGGCACTGAAAGCCCCACTCTTGTTTAACTGGTGCACGGCCCCATCAGATAAGCAAATGAAGACATCTTTTTAACATAACATATGTCGGACTGATTGGTATGCAGGATGAGCTCGTCGGACGGCCAACAATTTGTCTCCCTTCAGGAGATACAGTCAATACTCTCTCTGCTGGTTTTCAAGAACAATGCCACAACACGGTTTGAAATTTGACTCCCGTGGCATCGCAGTTGCAGTTTATTTGATAAATTATGATGTAGTTTGAATTTTTTAGCATGTATTTGCATACCCTTTGAATTATAATGTGTTTTTCTTTTTTCTGTTTCATGAGAATTTGTCATTTCATGTTTTTTCTCCCGCGCAGGCTTCCTCTTGTTTACAAAGACGGCTGAAATCACTGCTGAGCCTCATGAGTCGGCCTCGCGGATCGCATCGACATCATGGATTTAAGTAAAATGGGTATGATCCAGCTCCAGAACCCCAACCATCCCTCCGCACTGCTGCACAAGGCCAACCAGATGCGTCTGGCCGGGACTCTGTGCGATGTGGTCATCATGGTGGACAGCCAGGAGTTTCATGCTCACCGAACCGTGCTCGCCTGCACCAGCAAAATGTTTGAGATCCTCTTCCACCGCAGCAGCCAGCATTATACCCTGGACTTTCTCTCACCAAAGACTTTTCAGCAGATTTTGGAGTACGCTTACACTGCCACGCTCCAGGCCAAGGTGGAGGACTTGGATGACCTCCTGTATGCAGCGGAGATCCTGGAGATTGAGTACTTGGAGGAGCAGTGCCTCAAGATCCTGGAAACCATCCAGTCCTCGGACGAGAACGACGTAGAGGCCAATGCTAACGACGGAAGCACGGAGGAGGATGAGGAGCGTAAAGGCCAAAACGGAGCCAAGAACTCCAAGAAGCATTCCCTGGGGAGTCCCAGTCTGTCAGGTAACCAGCTGGTCTCCAACATGGCGGGCATGGTTGACCAGAGTCCCTCAGTTTCCACCTCCTTCAGCATGTCCAACATGAGTCCCACCAAAGCCGCCGTGGACAGTCTGATGAGCATCGGCCAGTCTCTGCTCCAGCAAGGTTATGGCGGCGAGCATCACGCCCACCTCAACTCCCACCACCTGCTACCTGAGATCAAGACTGAGATGATGCAGGTGGACATGAGCGGCAACGGCCACGAGAGCCCCCAGAACATGGAGTCTGGCGGCTCCAGCAACGGAGAGCGAAGCGGGGAGGACAGAAACCGAGACGGTCCGGGAACACCGACCAGGAGCAGCGTGATCACCAGCGCTCGAGAACTCCACTACGTCCGCGATGACGCCATGGGTGACCAGCAAGCTGACATCAGCCAGATGGGGCTGGAAGCCATGGCCGGGATGACGGAGAAACATTTGGCCTCTCTATACTCCCTACCTATGAATCACAAAACAGAGGGCATGATGTCCATGCCGGTGTCCATGGCCTCCGGAATCCCCATGTCCCCAGCCCTGGCTATGTCTATGGACTTCAGTGCCTACGGGGGACTGCTGCCCCAGAGTTTCATCCAGAGGGAGTTCTTCAGCAAGCTCGGGGAGCTGGCGGTGGGCATGAAACCGGACGGCAGGAACCAGCACGAGCGCTGCAACGTCTGCAGCGCAGAGCTTCCGGACAACGAAGCTGTGGAGCAGCACAGGTAAGACGAGTTTCTTCTGCTCTCTGATAACGTTGTCCCTGAGATGTTCACGAAAAACTTTCAGTAGTTTGGTGTCACAGTTTCCACCACTTAGATTAATGTTTGGCATTAATTCACACGAGTAACGTGTGACAAAGACCGTGTCGTGTTAAAGGTGCAGCGTGATCACCAGCGGGAGTTCTTCAGCAAGCTCGGGGGGGTGTTAAAGGTTGAATATGTTGAATATGGGGTCTGATGTTGTCCACGTGGACGAGGCGCCAGATCACGGCCAAGCTGCAAAGGTTGCTGAACATGGCAAGATTAACTGGATCTCTGCATCAGTTAGTTTCAATAAAAACCTGATAAATCGTAGTTCTTTACGCGTCATCAGCTTGAGAGTGATGTGTTGGTCGATTTATTGTGATGTTTCGTTGGCAAGAAGAACCCAGAAGAGTCTTGTTTTTACAGTTGAGACACAAACTGGAGTTTTTCCTGGTTAGCTTGCTTCCGCGTTGGCGGTCGCTCGTACGAACCCGCGTGCTCGCTGCAGTGTCCGTACGCCAAGTGTACGAGTGGGCGGTCGATGCGTTGTTCAGTCTTAAGGTGACTACAGCACAAAAAAGTGCATTTAAAACATCTTAAAAAATATAAAATGATGTTATAATGTTAAAAAGTAAAGAAGGTTTTTTTAACCTGATCTGAGCTTTTTTACTAAAATAATTACGCATTTAATTTATGTTTTCACAAAAAAGTAGGAATAAATTCTTTAAAGATTCTTATCAAACAGAAAAAAAACTTCAGGTAAAGTTTGTTGTCCCCTGTTGTCCACGTCCTCCATGAACCCCAATTTCTTGCTTTTATATCTTAGGGGTTGGAGAGAAAATAAAGAAAATCGGACCGGTTTATTGGCCAAATGAAGTGGGAATCATAAATGGTCATCAAAATCATCTAAAATCAGTTGTTTTGTAGTAACTGGGAGAGTTAGCTCTGGTGCATCCTTGTGTGATATAGATGCCGTATATACCACAGAGGCGACGGTTGGTTGATGTTGTTATACTGCTGTCGCTCTAATGGACAGGAAATATGGTCTGATGAAGGTTTGGAGGGCGTACAACGGGAGAAACTGTGTTTTTGTTTGACTTGAGTCAACCAACAATCCCTCAACAGACACTTTCTGCTGTATTTGGATAAACTGCATCGTTTGCAAATGCATAAACCTTTAGTCCCGTGTGTCTGGTGGCTCAGGCCAACAGATTTACTCCTTCAGCAGCTGCCAAGCCGGCCCAGGTGACTGGCGAGGCGGTGCTGTCTCAACATTGTCCAAGACCATTAGTCACACCTTCTGAGATGTAGGCAGCAGCTATCGCGCACTCACCGATGTCGAACCCCCCCCTCCCCTTTCCCATAACTGCACAAGGGGGGCTCTTATTAGCTTGATAATTGGAGTAGACGGTCGGCTCAGGAAATGAGTGCTGGACCTGGGCTCCGAGACAGGGAGGTGGTTCTGGGACGGGGGGAGTGGCAGCGAACTGGGCTATTTCTGTCAGTCCATTTAAATAAAGCTGAAGGCCAGGTAATGTCACTGGGAAAAAGCTGTGAGGTGTAAATACCTTTTTAAAAGCTCCCTAGTCAGTACAGTACATGCGTCTGGATTGACTCGGGGATTGACTGGTGTCTCGTACAACGCGCTCATATCTCTGTGGAGTTTTTTTTTAAATTTGGATATCCTTTCTCGCCTTGAGAGCCACCTTCTCGCCTCGCAATGTTTGCTTGAATCAATAGGAATGCACAGTGGTTAAAGTTCACCTGAGGATCTGAACCCGCTCACCCGTCCTCGTCGGTCTCGAGCCAGTATCTTGGCGCTCACGGCTCGGAGGCGATCTGTTCCAGCGCAACAACACTTCAGTTGTCTTTTAGAGGAAAAATAAACAATAAAAAAAAGAAAAGCAGCTCTTTACTCAGGAGAGATGTCTCTGCAGGGTTTCTACACCGTTTAATAACGGCACTGAGGCTGCTTACTTTTTGGTGTTTTGTAATTAGTTGTGAATGTGTATTCGTTTGTGCGGCCTTCACTACCAAGTGGCCATTATTAATTAAATAAAGTAGGAATTTCTGCACGGGCCGACTGGAAAAAAAAAGCTGCAGAGGAGGGTTGTTTGTGAGCACAACGGCTCAGAAATGCTCTCGAGCCTCGGCTCGGCGTGGGATGAGGCGGCTCAGCTCTCCGTGTTAATGGACGGGACGCGTCAGTCTCTGTCTTAAGAAAAGTCTGGAGTGTGAAATGGTTGCCTGTGTTTCAAGAGGGGTTTCATCAATCCGCTCAAGCTGGGAAATCTCGTATCAAAGGAGATTTCCAAACGGTTTCATGCATTGATCTTCCTGCTTCACCCCGTAGCATACTAATGGGTTAATTTAGGCCGGTTGATACACCGACACGACTCTGTTTAATATTGCATGTGCTGTCCTGACAGCCTCCTGAAGTGTAGAAATCAAAGATTGCATCATCCACAGTCAGTACTTGAAAGCTTTGCAGCGCTAGCCCGAGATGCTTGTAATTCAGACGCTCCTCGCGTCCTCACAAATTCCTCCGTGGGTCATTTGATAGCGTATCACGTCCGCGCTGGTTTCCTCGGGTGCGCCGGCCCGTCAAGCTGCCGATTCTTTTGATGTGAACACGCGGTGGTTTATTTCAGACGAGCGGAGTCGTATTCCCTCCGACCAATTACGCATCATTTCCCCCCACGGCGACTGCGCCGGGGTCACCGCCGCCTCTGCAACAAACGTCGGCAGAGTTCAGGCGGTGCCGGCGGGTCAAGTCAGACATGAGTGTAATCGTTCCCAGATGTGGCATGGGTCAGCGGTGCGAGGTGTCTGTGTGTGCGCTGCAGTGTTCGCAGGGACGCCCCAGAAAGTAGTCACTTCCTGTATAAATCCAGCTCCCCTTCATTCCTCGGCGGCCTGGGTTATATCATAACAAACACCACACCTCCACCAGAGCCGCTGCTCCGGGAGTGTCGACTCTGGAGGAGCTGGTCCTGAGAAACGCTGATAAGAGAGATGCTTTTTCTTGTTTCAATCCTCAATTAGACATAAATTTAAACAGGAATGTGAAGGAAGCTTGAAGCTGACGTGTTGAGCATTTTTTTCCTGCTTTAGTTTACTGAAGAACACTTAGATCGACTTAAATTCTGCTTGGTCCAGTCTCGAAGGTTGCTCTTGGGGATGTAAATACTTGGGTTTGCGTAAACACAGTTCTAACAGAGAAAACCAAGGCGTGAGCAATCAACGGTTCTGAAAAGCCATTTACAAACAGTTTAAAGTTCCACGGGCAGTAAATTATTAACCAGAGAAAAGCATTTGAGAAATCTGTCCGTCTTCTGAGGTGTGGACGTCCCGGAAAGGTTAGGCCAAGGTCAGACCAGAGGACAATGATCGCACAATGAGAAAACCCAACAACGGAGGTTTGTTTGTTTGGGTTTCGATGGTTCAACAACCCATCAAACCAGCAGAGGTGATGGAGCCGTGTCCTCTGGACACGTGAGACCCAAACGGAGATGTCTGGTCTTAATGTCCAGAACCATGTTTGGAAGAAACCCAGCTCTCGTACTCAAACACGGTGATGGAGGGGTGATGGTCTGCTGTTGTGTTGTAACCTCAGGAGTTTAAGAACCACGGTTCTGGAGGGACCTGGTCCGAGTCCAGACCTGAACCTGGTTGAGAAGCAGTGCAGGAGTCGGTGTCCCAAAACCTCCATGATTTAATCAGTGTCACAGTGAAAAATCATTTTTTGTTTTTCTGCGGTCGTCTTAATCTTATGGTTTCTAATGTTTTTGCACAAAAATCCCCCCAAATCAAAAGAAACAGCCTCCCCGCCTCCCCTCTGACGAGCCATCAATTGATTGACGGGGGCTCAGGTGAGCGTTGACGGGGCTTTGGGTGGACGGGATTACTGCAATATTTTAGTAAGCCCTTGCAAGGAGAAAATAACAGGGTCCAGGGTGATTATTGAGCAAATAAATGCATGATGCAGGGGGCTAATTCTGCAGAGGCAGGGCAAAAGAGGAAGAAAAACAAAAACAAAAAAAAGGGAAAACTCTGTTTGGTATTCCTAACGGCAACCAGTTCACGGGAAGTAGCCTTGGGTTTATCTCTTTCACTTAATCGGCCATTCTCATGCAAATGCATGACCCATGCTGTAATGTACATCATATAAGTGGGGAAAAAGCAGCCTTGCTGGAATATGGGCTTTAAACACGACTGATAATCGGTCGGTCTTTACTTCTGTCTTTTCTTAATGCAGTCTGTCTTGTTTTAAACCACCTTTCTGCCCGCATTTATTATTATCTTATTGTTTTTCGAAAAGCAGTTTTGGGTTGCAGGAGTGTGTGGACGCTGCCACCCCCCGCGTTCATCTCCACACACGCTCACACTCGTGTTCATTACTTTCCACACACGTTCCCCTCAGCGGCAGCAGCCAGCGCTTGCTCTTCCATTTCCTCTTCTTTTGTGGCAAAAGGGGGGGACGGAGGGCCACTAATGCCCCGGGCCCCAGGTGTTTAAACAGCGAGCCCAAGGCCCTTATCTGTGCATATCAGAGTGAGACAGATAACCCTTGGCAATCCTTCTCAGTAAACCAAGAGCAGATTGAGCTCAGATAGCAGTCCATAGCTTTTTTTAAATTATTTTCCCAGGTAGCAATAACACACACACACACACACACACACACACACACACACACACACACACACACACACACACACACACACACACACACACACACACAAAGTTGTTTCCCAACACATTGACATTTGTTTGCTTTGGCCACAATCAGCCGTCATTGATTTTTGCAAATATTAACGCGATGATTGAAGGGGCGGTTGGGTTCTAATGGCCGCCGTGAAGACCGATGGCGACATAGTCGCTGGAGAGACTCAAAGCTTTGAAAACACTGGTTTTTAGAAAGTCGCAATCTCCACAAGGTGGACTTGAAAGCATCTTTACTGCGTATTTGCTGGCGATGACGAGTCTTCGCAGTCAACCGCAGTGTTTTTTTTTCCAGCTATTTGTTTTATTCTGTCGTTTTTTAAACGCCAACATTTTAATCTGTGCCGCGTCCAAATAGTGTGTTCGAGGTAAGAAGGGATATTTTTCTGAAATTTGGAGAAGAGAAGGACCAACCTGTGAAAAACAATTAAGTAAAGCTGAAAATATTATTTAGCGGCCAACGCGGAGTCTGATCTTAGACTTTTAGCATTTCCAGGTGATGTCATGGCTGCAGATAAATTTCCATCTTGAGAAGAAGATCATGCCGAGTCTTTGTGGGACGTGTTTACGTGAAATTAGTTATCATTTCTGTACGCAGAATTCTTTGCTTTACGCGTCCCAACTGGGGCTAAGGGAGAGGTTACTTGGACATAAATATCAGTTTTGACGAGCTTCAAATGCAGACACACCCCCATGATGGTTGAGGGGGCAAACGGGGCAGAATTCACCAAACATGTAGCACGACTAACTTACGGCAACAACTCGCGAGATGACTTTGAAATAATGTCAACGTCAGAGTTTAAAGTTGGAGATAAAGGTTTAACAAATATGAAGGATGCTGCGTGTGGTTACTTACGCAACTGCAACCTTATCTGACTGACTGCTGATGCTAATGGCATCATGGATTTCCCCGAAACAGGACTAAAGACCCCGACTCGAGCAAGAATTTATCTGCGACCTTGAAATAGTTGAGCGTGAAGGTGGCCTGAAGTGCCAGTAATATCTGAGTAGTTTTCCGTGCATGTGTGGCACGGCGCTCTCAGCTGGTGTCCAACTCCGACGGCAGCTTGTGGCGTTTGTCGAGCGAGCTTTTCACCCGTTTCCTTTGCTCAGCTTTTATTAACAAGGGAAACCTGCACGGGCTGTCGCTGGACAAATGACTTGAGAGTTGGGCGTTGATTTTGTTTGTTTGTTTCCTGAATACAACATCGCCTCTGACATAACAGATCTGGAAAAGAAGCAGTCTTGAGGTCCTAACCTGTTTAAAAAAACAACAACAAAACTGAAGCATTTTCCTGCTTTCTGAGAGCAGCCTGGCAACAAAGCATCCATTACATGGCAGTGGATTACCTCTTATTTGAAATCACTCAGCGAGCTAAGTCTCCCCGGATTGCACTCAGAGGTACAGTACATGTTGCTGTAATAATCCAATATCACAAAATAAAAATAAAAAATAAAAAGGGCTCACTGAATGAAAACACCTCTCCAAGAAGCACCTAAGCCACAGACAACCGTCGGAGGGCTTATTGGAGTCTAGCCGCCACATTGTCTGCCTTTTTATCCTTGCACAGGTGCTTTTATTCTGCCCTTATTGGAGGTGCGGTGTTTGTTTATGCCCCCGAGGAACCGCCGCTTTGACCGGGCTCACCGTGATGGCCACAGCCGAGGCAGCTGCTGGCTGACGCCCAATTATAGACTGGCTTTAAAAGGCTCCAGTTGAACCGTAAAGATTTACACCGCCATCGCTCTGATCTCAGATCTGGGCTCTGTCCTCACTGTCAGGGTAGGGAGATGCATCGATTAAAGACTTAACACGGGGGGCTACATCATGTGGGATGGACTGGAAACACACACATACACACACACACACCTTAGTACAGATCAAACATTTTATTGTCATGGAGCAATAACATCAGGTGGTGTATACAGACGGATGCTGGGAAAAGAACACGGTAGCATCAATGATGGCGGCCGGGGATTCTAAGGTAGCCACAGAAATTGTGTTGGGGTGTGACCTAATTAGCGGGGTGATTAGATTGCATCCATGTCTGAGATACGATCAGTAGGAGGTGCTTGTGTAAAAGTTAGCGGCATGATGCATCCAGTTGCGTTACTGGTGCAGCCTAATGGCATGAACGCGCCTCGTGGTCCGGAGGGAGAGATGAAGGCGGCCTGCTGTACCGGGACTTGGCCTTTCGTGTGTCATTGCAAGCATGTGGGATGTTTTTGTTTTGTGGCCGGCTGGGTAGGGGACTAGCGCGAGTACTAATTACAGCTGCTTATCAGGTGACATGCAAATGTGTTATCGGCTTCAACTTCCTGATGTCTATCTGGAATCCAAGGAGCCGCGGCGAGTGTCGGCAGGAGACGAGGCCGCGCCGAGGTAAATAAGCAGATGAGGTCCTAGTACTGTAGGTGTCCTCTGCTTAAGACTCAGCAGAATGAACTTTATCGTTGTCAACCTTCCCAATAAATAAGCCAAAGTCAATAGAAGTGGAGCGATGTGGCCTTAAAGTTCAGCGGGTTTTAGTTCTGGTTCACCGAGCCCCTCTTCTGTTCTCCTGGACCCGAGCGCTCCGGGTTCTAATCCCATCGATATTCCATTAGCATTCCCTCTCCGGGTGCCCACGACATGAAAGAAGATGTGTCGGTTCCTTCTCTCTGCTTCTATCGTTCTGGCAGGCCGCGGGGAGGAAGGCCACAAAGAGTAAATGTACTGCAGCCAAAGGGCCAACCCAAGTGTGCTTACAAATGTCCTGTGGATGAGTGTGAATGTGTGTGTGTGTTTGTGTGGAAAAAGCTGCCGCCACCGCCACCTCGGAGGCCCCCGAGTCTCCCTGGGAAGTATCAGCATCGGAGCCCTTCGTGGCTTCCAGAGAGAGAGCTTCTAATTAGCCTCTTTGTTGCCACTTGAATGGTTTGCCAGAGATTGGCAAGAGGCCCCAGCGGAGTGATACCAGCATGCCAGACATAAAAATCCCGGCCCCCTTGCCCCAAGTCGCTCCACCGGCACCTGTCATGGAGGAAGTGACAGGTAGGAAATGAGAACAGAGCGCACCATGAAGCTGCGTTGAATCCACAGCTGGAAGGTGGGTGATGACCACCTGATCCTGGACTCGGACTCGGGCAGCTGCACCTCTCTGCTTTTTTTTTTTTTTGTCAGGGTTCAACCAAAATTTGGTTCATCATTTGGTTCACCATTTTTTCCTCAAACAATTTTTAGCTTTTGCCAATTTAGTTTTTGCCAACAGCGGACTGCGGTGTGGATGGTATTTAATATTCCGGTATATTTTTGCTGAGTCACGATATATCTTTTATATCCCAGTGTTTTCCTGTACATATTCACTTCAACTCAACGTCAGAGGCGTTTCTGATATCATGAGACTGTTTACCAACACTGACTTACAAGTGAGGACATTTTGAACTGAGATGTTTTTCTCCAGCTGCACTTTAGATGTAGGCTACATTAATAAAAAACTGCAAACCTCTATGGATTGAAAAACAAAACATGGACGCCTGTGAAACCGTTCTTACAACGTAAATATCACTCTATTTTTCTAATATTGTCCAAAAAATGGAGATCTGAAGATAAAAGAACATATTTCCTGTGGACGGGTAGATTGATTTAATTAAACTTAGATTTAATTAAACTTGATTAAAGTCCGATTTACGGAAGTAGCGGAGAAGTGAAAATGGAGGAGCATATGAAAGTTGTTGGTCCAGTGAAAAATACATCTCTATAACGCCCTGATGGCACTATTGAGAAAAGTTAAAGTAATATGTGTTCTCAAGTCTAGCCACATAAACGCAAAGCACCCGGTTGCAAGCGCAGCCACAGCTAACATTAGCAGCAACGATGTTAGCTATTTATCGAGCCACAGCAACCCTCTTCACCAAACTAAACTCGAGGAGAGCAGCCTGCACATGCGCATGTCTGCGACAGAGAGGCTAGCGAATGATCTTTCCAAGTGGATGTAAATGGCTAGGACTCCATCTGTTCAAGTCTGTTGAAAAAAACACTTTTGTTGTTGTTGTTGTATAACAATCTTTTGATCCGCCGCAATGATGTAATGAATTTAAAGCAAAACAACTCAAGTTGAGGGCCTTTCTCAGCAATTTTTAGGTGAGATTAAAAAAGCGATTAATTACATCAATTAATTACAGATCTTGATTAATTAATCGCTTAATTTTTCTAAATCGCACTAAACAGCACTAGTTTTTCACTATTAGCATGATTTAGAAACAGAATCAGCAGAGTCATTTTTTTCGTAGATAATGTGGTGTTTTTAAGTTAAGTTTTATTCATTTCATCCTCACTTTCTCTCTCGCAGAGACACGCCTCCTTAGCCCCACTGCAATTTAATGTCATGCAAATAAGTATTAATTACTATCAGGAAGTGTTCAGTTTATAGTAAAGTGCTTTAAATAGGATGCGCTCCTAAATTATTAAAAATGGGGAAACGCTTTTAGATAAACTGAATTTAAAAAGGAAAACAATAAGTAAAATGACATTAATTTTATGGTTGTTTTAGCGTCCTTTCACTCTGATTTCTATTTTCACACTTTAGAGTTAAAACACCATCATTATTGTATAAAAACCTGAATTTGTTTTCAAAGTTGGTCTGTGATTCTTCGTCATAATCATCAGTATTCCTAGAAATGTGATTGACGAGCGTGATTGTGTTATCTCCAGCAGCCTGGGCCGCTGCGCCGCCCAGATCACCCGGTCAGATCTATACGTACGGCAACTGACACGTCGCTCTGTGGGCACCGTGGCGGCAGGCCCATGAATGTCAAGGCGACTCGCAGCTTTAGCGCTGACCGACACGTTTTAAGCTCCGCTGTAATCCAGGAGGGATCAGTTGGGTAAATCATGGCATAAAGCTTAAAACCATAATTGATTTATGTATTTGCTGACCGAAGACGCCCAGAGAGATTACCGGGGGAGAGAGCTGATGATGGATAGGCCAACCCCCCTTCACGCAGGCCTGCAAGGTGGGGGATGAATTCAAGTGAAGGGAGATTTGTCTGGTGGAAGAGAAGCAACGTCTGAAGATAAATGCATTTAGCAGCACTGCTCCTCAGCAATTGTGTGTTTTTTGGGGGGGCGTTTAACTTGTTTCTTTGTGTAAATTAAGATGATGCAGAAGCTTGTGAGTGCAGGTTTTGTTTTTTAATTACAATTGGCCTGAAAACAAAAGTAAACAAACCCCAAAGTGTCACTAAATGGTGAATCCTGATTGATTCACATTAAAAATAACAAAAAAATGTTGTGTAGCTAGAGTCCAAAGTCCCCCCCCCCCCCCCCCCCAAGTTTTCTTGTTTTTTCTTATATTTTTTTTTAGTTTGCATGCAGACTGATGATTTGCATGTCAATTGTATAATTTTTTTTAAATATATATATATATATATATATATATATATTTTTTTTTTAATGAAAACCAATTGGTGACTATAGTTAAACAAAACATCTATAGGCCTTTTTATTTTATAAAATTATTATTTTTATAATTTTTGTGTAAACTCATCTTTATTCAGTGTTAAATGAGATTTGCATGCCACTGTCAATTACTTTAACTCATTCGTATTATACATTTTTTACATAAACTCTTGGTAGCCAAAGTGAAAACCCATAGATCTGTAACGATTAGTCAACGATATTGACGCAAATCGAGAATAAAAATAATTCCCAATCAATTTAATTGTCAACTATTGACGACAAAATTCAACAGAGTAAGGCGGAGCCTTCCTATCTCTGCTGAGAGTTGCACATGTGCAATACAGTAAACAATATGGCGGCAGTCGATGCAATGCAGCAAACTGGCAGCAAAGTGAATTCAAATATGTGCGTCCGTATTTCCTGTACTCTATTGTTAATTAGCACGTCATTTATTCAACCTCATGCAGAATTGAAAAGCTGAGTTGGATAAAATAATTGAGATTCATAAAGCGATTAGTCGACTGATTGTTAGTTGCAGCTCTACCGACCTGAAACCTCCAACAACTACAAACATTTATTTAAACAAATCAAGACTAGTTATGTTGACAATGTTTGATTTGTTTATTTCATTTATTTATTCATTTTATTTAATTAGCCAATCACAAGACAAAGTCTTATTTTATTCCTGATTCGAGTTTCGCTCCTCGGTTTGTTTTCAGCATCTTTGACGGTCCAGTCTGAGTCTGCGCTCACGTATTCTTGGATGTACAGTTTAATGATGACTTTTTTTTTTTAAATGTGTTGTTATTTAATGAAAAAAAATGTATGTTGGTTAAATTTCCTAGATTCACCCAGGAGATGTCAGATTTTTCATGATGGGATGTATTCATCTCCTCCGGTATTTCCCAGAGTCGACATAAACATACGTAAACATTAGAGTTTAGTTTAGTTCCTCCAAACCCGAAACCTCAGCCGTTTAATTCCCCTCCCGACGCCCGGCATCGTCAGCCCTGTTTACTGCCCGTCTGTCAGGCATCTCCAAGGCCTCTCTTTGCCATTTCTGGATTGTTTTGTGTTTGTCTGTATGTCCCTCGGCCCCGACGGGCGAGAGCGGCATTGTAAAGAGGGTTTGGGGGGGACGAGGAGGAGGAGGAGGAGGGGGGGGCTTTCCATTTCCTGGACTGATCGCTGAAGCGGATGCCTCTGACATGTCATGACTCAAGCAGCATCATTGCTGCCAGTCCTGTCTCGCCGCTGACTTTACAAATGACGCTCCAGGCTCCTGCCAGATGCCATTAAGCGTGCCGTGAAGCACACCCACCCCGTCATACGTGCCGTGTTGCCCGGACACCCTCTTGCAGGTTTACCTCTCTTCTCTCACCTTGTCAGAAGCAGAGAAGCCGATGGCGGCGGCGGTTGTGCGCGTGGTGTCTTCGCCTCCGCTCCTCTTCCTGCCTCGCCCGTGGTTTATTGCCTCCTCTAAGTGTCGGTCCGAGGCGAGGAGCCGGAGCCGGAGCCTCCCCTAACAGGTGTTTGCTGCTTATCGCCCACGTCTCGGCCCTTATCTCCGGCCCTCAGCTTCCTGCATCCTCTCTCCGGCGGGCCTCGGAGTGGGGATATATTTCACTTAGCCTCTGACCCGAAACCTTCCTCTCTATCTCTTTTAGGCTTTTTCCCTCCTTTCACCAGTGCACGCACACATGCGTGCACACATGCACACACACAAGTTATCAATCAAGTATTATTGACGATCGTAGATATAAATGTACAAAAATCTCCTATCAATTATTAAAATGCAGGGACGAAAAAAGAAAAGCTTGTATAAGTCGATATTTTGGGCAGATTTTCTTTTTTCTTCGTCTCCGTGCGTTCAGATGTTTAAAATAAATGAGCAGGAAGTTGGTCATATGGAAGACGATGATAGGCAGGTTTAACTCGTAAAGACAGGAACAAAGACGGTCACAAATGGGCTTTATTACACTTAAATGCTCAATTTTGTGGGTTTCTTTGTTTTTACTATTTGACAAGATGGTAAAGAATCTTTATTGGCATTTAACCAGCATCGGTTTTAGTTTTCTATTTTTATCAGTTGATTTGCTCTCAATATTTCTGCAAGATTATTTAAGCCTTTTTGTTTTATTGCGACATTAACTTCAACTTCTTGTTTCTTACACGTGTTAATTACACTGCGTTTGTAGCAACAAAGATTTAAACTGCTGTTTGTTTATGTTTTTATATATAAAACATAAGAAATAAATATATCTGTTTTTTATATACAAATGACGATGGACATTTGTCGTTACTTGGCTACTTAATTAGTTATATTTTTAAATCCCACAGTATCAAATAGTGAAAACAAACATGTATATTTGTAAATTGTCCGGTTTATTGCAGGGATATCAATCATATCACCTGATGTCCGATATCGACTCAGGTGTGAGGAAGGCTGAAGGTTCATAACATGTCGTCGTTTCAGGTCAGTTTGTGTGTTAGCAGCTTCAAAACCTATTTTTCTTGAGTGAAGAGAAGTGAATAGATCAGCTTTATTTATTGGTCTCGTTATCTGATACCTGATACAGCTTTTTAGACGTTTTTTGGCCCGATATCGGATATAGCTACCGGATCAGATCATCTAAGAAATCTTAGAAATAATTGCAGCTGATGGCAGAACCGACTGCAGACCTGCCTGCCTGCTAATCAGGTGGTGCCAGATGCTGATTTATTAAAATAGTTGGCTCTTCCTCTGCTTAAGTTTTTCTAAATGAGAATTGAGTTAAAGTTTAATTGGGCGTCCCTGAAACCGATCGGGCGCTGTGAACATCTGATCATGAGCTTTGATCTTGTTTGTGTTGGAGAGTTTGATCTAGCGTTTAGTCCGAGTCATTCCTCTCAGGCTTTAGCCCCACCACCACATTCCCTCCATCCTTTCCTGCTCCCGAGTCTCACAGCGGGACAAAGGCTAAAGTGTCTGTGGGATGGGGTTGTGGTGGTTTGGAGGGGGTTGACCCCCCTCCAAGGACCTGACGGGGGCCTTTTTTTTCCTGCCTAATCCCCATTCTGAGCGGGCGCACAGGAGAGAGCGCACGCTCTAACACCCATGAGAGGCTCCATTGTGGGCTCTGTTACAGTAGGATGGATGCAGGGGTCTCAGGCCCAAATAAACTCTGGGGGTCAGCCAGGCCCCCCGTTATTTACAGTAGGCTCTTTCATTGGCCCAGTGACACGGGAGTCACCCCCCCACCCCAGGTGGTGGGGGGGCTTCAGGGGACATCCACTGTTTGTGCTCAGCCAGGCCTCAGCTGCAGGTCAAAGAGCAGGGGGCGGGGCCACAGGGGTTACGGACCTGACTTTTGTCCATGGGTGGGGGGGGGGCTGCTTTGTACTGGCGGAGATAAAAAAAGGTAGAAAGATCAGACATCCACACAAACCCGCTTGTAACGGGACAGTACCGCGGGTAGAACCCACTTCTGCCAACTTTCATAATTATCATAATTATCTCGGCATGTTGTCGCAGGTCGGATAAAATGAGGCGTCACACTGAGTTTGGCAAGTTGGGTCCAGATGTTTAAGACGTTTGGCTTCAGTAGCATAAATACTGCTCATCGGCTTTTAAACTCGTGTTCTGGGAAACCCAACTGGAAAGTTGTCACGAAGGCTTCCACAGTTAGCTTGCGATGTGAAGGTCAAGAGGACTGACTGGAGCGTACCGGTGGTTTTCTGGAGGCTACCATGGCGGAGATGTCCCGAGAACGTTCAGTACAAAGTGTCGATTTTTGGACCACTTCCCTGCAACAGAGCGGGCTTTCAACTTCAGAGAAGTGGTTAAATAGTTCAGATGTGCAATTTTGTTAAATTTGATGAATACTTTTGGTTTTGGTGCAGTTTTAACTCAAACGTTGTGCATTTTTATTTGACTTTGGTTCTGGGAAATCACATTTAAGATTATCGATTCTTTTCCAGACTAACTCTTATTTACAGATGGACAAAAATTCAACGTGCCGTAAAATAAAAAGACACCGAAGCTTCTGAGAGGAAGAGCGATGACAGCAGTCCGAGGACACAATACCTGCTTATTTTGTCGTGTTTTCTGAGCGTGTTTTCTGAGCGTGTTGCTCCCGAAAGTGAAACTTCCCATCTCAAACGCCCCGCGGTGACTTGGTGACCTACATAAGCCCGGCAGCGCTTTACTGCAACCCGAGGCTCCGGATGTAGTTGGAAAGTCTTCGGGCCTTTGAATACCCGGTAATAATCCCTGTTCTGCTGCAGAATCCCAAACCCAAATGGTCCAAATGAGTTTTCCCTGAAACGGTCGGCGCCAAGCGCATTTTATCGGCCTTAATCTGGCGGGACCTGTTAGCAGACCTGGGTCGCGTTTGTGTCTCTCAGTAAGACGTTAAAAGTAGCCGAGGTCCTGCATAACGCGAGAAAGAGAACCGGTACCATCTGCCAGAAGAGTGGAGCGTAATCTTTCCTTAATCTTTGTGTCAACCTTCCACATTATGGGATGCACAACGAGGACAGCGGTCTCCCGGGCGTCCGTGTGCCAGAACAGATTTAGTTATTTTTACCCGGACGAAGGCAGGAGGGGTCAGAGGTCGGCCAGAGGGGACGTTGCAGATGAACTGGGGTGAGATGGGGGTGCGCCGGTGCTTTAGCTGACCCCCCACTTCTCAATCCTTTTGTCCGGAGAGACACACAAAGGTTCGTGTCGAACTAGTGGTCAGCGCTTTGGACAAACTCACCGAGCCGCCGCGGAGGAATCCGGTCTCGGAGCGCCGCCGGCAACCAGAAGAGACACAAAGACGACTTTGCTCCTTTTATTTCAGTCAGGAGTGCGGCAGAGCGTCGCTCCGTTGCTCGTCTTCTGCTGCTCTTTGGTACATTAAAGGAAGTTTGGGGGGATTATTTCATTGATTGATAGTTTACTTAACAGTCAAATATTATAATAATAATAATAATAATAATAATAATAATAATAATAATAATAATAATAATAATACATTTTATTTATAGGGCGCCTTTCATGTGACTCAAGGTCGCCGTACAACAACAATACATTTATATAGATTCATATTATAAATAATATTGATGACTGATTCACTGATGCCTATCAGAATAAACATTTTACTGTAAAGCCTCTTGATTAGTCTCATTCGTTTTTTTTTTAAAACTTATTTCAAGAGTTGGATCATGCAGCTGTTTGTTTTTGCACTTTTATTTTAAATAATAAAATAACATCAACAAGCGTTAAAATCCTACTTATGTTCATCTACGATTTATTTATCATGAACTAATATTACAAGATTGTTTGTAGCTTCACTTTTTAAGCAGTTTAATAAAATCTGACCAGCTGCACAAATACACGTATACTCTTTAAAAGTAACATTTTTCCAATATTTTGAAGTGTAAATAATTATTTATTTAATTTTTTTTAAATCAGATTTAAAAATGCTTTCTTTCTTTAGATAAATAATAATAATAATAATAATTAAAAACACAGGAAGAGGATATTTATCCACATGTGCACAACACCGTATTAGCTCCGACAAATGAGTGTTTAACACGGCACTCCTGCCGCCGCCGCGACGATGGCGGTTATAAACCAGCAGCATCACTCGTCCATCTGCAACAGCTCGTTTTAAAAATACAGGAGTCCCGCTGGTGTTTTCAACTCAGAAGAGAGGGGAAAAAAAAACATGCAGGAAGTGAGTTCACGCGGCGTCAATCGGTTCACCGTCTGCATTTTCTCTGCTTGCGTCTTGCTTTCTGTCCTCTAAGTGTCCTTGACATGATGTGGAGGAGATCAAAAGCAGGCCTGAAACGCGGGGAGAGGCGCGGATGCTAAAGTACAATATCATCGGCCGGCGCGGCTTTACGGGGAGGACTGCGCCGTTTTTGACCTGTTGTCTGGCCGTCGTCGACTTTGGTTCTCAAACCTGACATTTATTTAAAAATATCTTGATGAAACTATTTATATTCCGGGCGCCGGATGAGTGGAGAAGGTGTCCGAGACGAGCCGGATGACTGTTGTCTCACGGCCTCTTCGTCCTCTCTCTCTCTAAAGCGTTTCTTGTCTCACTGCTTCCAAAAATACATCCTCTATTTTTATATTCTTTTAAATGAAAAAAGCAAAACATCTCAGCAGAATTAGCCTGAAAAGAAGGGAGAAGCACACGTTCTGTGACAGTGGACGAACTGCGAATCGTCGTGGTGTCTGAAAGAGAACGGATCCATCAATCACCAGAAACGCTGCTGATGAGCTACAACTATTCAGAATTGGCATTTGACATAATCTGAATAAAGAGCTGTCGTTGGTATTTTGAATAATTGACAGATTTTTTAGAATATTTTAATTAACGTGTTGACTGATTTTATTTAAAAAGAGAGAAAATGCTGGGAACTTTGCTGCTTACAGACACGCCCAACCTTGTTTTTTTAGAGATTTATTTTACAGGCTGGTAATTCAGCGTTTATTTTATTTTTGAATGAACCTACGGTATTTTTGACTTTATTTATTCTGCTTTTGTTATTGTGCCATGCTGATGAGGCTCTTTCTTTGTTTGGCTACGAAGACAAACCAACTGAATATTTGAATTGAATTGAATATTTAGGAGTCTTGTGACAATGAGGCGAAGATATAAATGTAAAATACACATTTGCCTAATTAAGTGTGATCGTTTCTGTGATTGATTTTTATGAAATTGTGCATCGTTCTGATCCAGGTCTGACGTCTGAACGTCTCATGGAGATGCTTCGTTAGCTCATCCGCTAATGAGAGCATCATTAACGCTTTTGATAAAGCGCATTAATTTGGCGTCCGTGACATAAACCGAAACCAAGTTTGTTGACAAATTTTGACAGGCTTTTCTTTCCGTACACCCAGACCCACATTGTTAGGACTGTAACGGTTGGCCGGCCCATTGTGATGGCCTGCAATATGGCGGCCGGGCGCTGTACAAGCCCTCAGAGGTCAGTGGACATGGTGCAGCTTTCACATGGCCCCGAGGTCCTGACCCCCACCTTTGCCGGTCATATTCAACCCCCTCTTCTCAGCGAGGACCGAGCCTTTGAGCGGAGCCCTCAGCCCCCTGCAGAGCGCGCCCCTTCACCACATTAATAGTGGCACTGGAACTAATTGGCCAACCTTAGATGCGATTGAGATCCAGATTGCCTCAGCTGCCAGCGCACCGCAAACCCCCTCAACACACCACCCCGAACAGAAGAAAACCCTCAAAAGAAGAATTGCAAAATTGCTGGTTTCTCGCTCCTTTGGCCAAAGAGGGCTCTCATCTTCAAAGGGCTTCATTTATTTCTTTGTGTTACAGTAAACGTGCATCTATTCAGGCTTGTTTTGAAAACATCGCCCTCCTTTCTTGCGCCGCACACACGTTTTTTTTTTTTTTTTTTTTGTCCCGCCATTCAGCGATGGCCTGATTTCACTTTTATTCCTGCAAGAAGACTGACAAGTACTCACTACGTACCTCACGCCTCGGCGAGACCTTCCCACACATCCACCGCCATTTTGTTGCTAACCCCGTCAGCCGCGATTAAGCGCCGAATCACCCTTTTGGTGTTTGGTGGAAGCATCAGTATTCTTTCTCATCAATCTCAAATACGTTTCCTTTTTTTTCCAAATTTCTTTTCTCTCTTTTTTTTCTTTTTTTTTTCCCAGTTGTGCGCTTTGAACTGTGCAGCGCAGTCGTGGTGTAAACTGGTGTCTAGCACCAGACTGTTGCTGTTCACACTGTCATGTCTGCCGTCTCCTCTGCCGCACTGAGCATCAGCAGAGTTCAAAGAGACGCTGAAAGAGAGGGAAGCTGTCTGAGAGGCGTTTTATGATTTTATTGGTCCAGAGGAAGCGTTGCAGGGAAGGTGTTGGTGTCTCGTACCGTCGCTGTGGACCGGAACAGCCTGCTTGTAGGTGGATGCGTGTGACTGTATGAAATATTTGCACAGCATTTAGTTCTCATTAACTGCATGAAATCGCCTTTCCCTGTCAGCCGATGTCAGCTGATGTCTTAAATCAGTTAGTTTAAATACACGTCTCACGTCTTTGTCCAAATACCACTAAACAGACATATTGCTTGATATATTGGAGGCTTCTCATGAAATATGGATGTTAATGTTCCAATTTAATCAATTAAAGTGCAATTAAACAATTTATTTATTTAACCTTCGGAGAGCACGAAAATGTGGTGTTTAGTGGGCTTTTTTCTTTATCCTAAAATATATGTCCATGAAAGGAATCAACTTACCGATCAAATGATGTCACAGTCTGTCTGAGTCACTGGCACCGGCCTCTCCGGTTGACGCTGTTACAACGGCAGGTTGAATAGATTTGCAGATCTGAACACTTGGTATGCTTCAATTTTCAGGTTTTTCCCCGGACTTCTGGGCAAAACCCCAGAGCAGGAACTGTGGCGTTCTCAGTTTCAGTCCAGCGGGAACATTTTGCATTATAATAATAATAATAATAATAATAATAATAATAATAATAATAATAATAATAATAATAATAATAATAATTATTATTATTATTATTATTATTATACATTTTATTTGTATAGCGCTTTTCTCGATACTCAATGACATTTTACATTACATTCTAGAAAGATGATTCCCGACTGACGTTTATTTAAGGTCTCCACGGAAGGGTGCTCAGACATTTTCCCTTGGGGAATCCATCAGACGCGTCCGGAGGTCACATTGAAAGCCAGGAACTTTGGTGTTTAACCGATTCCTGGGGAACAAAAATGTTTATGACATTTACACTTGTAGCCTAAATAATTTCAGAGAGTCAAACAACTGAAGGACATTTTGCCAAAGAAATATCCTGCTAGCTTCACGGATTTTTTGACTTTCACTAGCATGCTGCCGAGACGTACGTCCAGCTACCATCCGTGGAGCTCAATGAATATGCACAAAAGGCCTAACAGCCAATCAAATAAGTCTATCCTTGCAGAGAGAGTCTGTGGGAGGGGTTAACATGATGAGGTTTAACGGTTTGGACTTTTTCTTTGAAAATTGAACAAAACATAGCCCTCAAATCATTCCTTTGTAGGTAGACGTATTTTCTGTTTTTCCGACTCTGCTTTCTGGCGTCAGCTTTTAATAATACGACAAAACTTGGCAGTTTATTTTTGATATACTAAATACACAAGAAATACACAAGTTTGTATTTTGATTGACAATGAAAATGAAATTGAGGAATCCATTGAAGCTAGCTAGTTAATAAAAGCAATAGCTAAGTTTTGATTTCTAATAGTTTTTGGTCAAATCTAACGTTAAACAGGGCAGCAGTAGCTCAGGTGATAGAGGGTGTTTGCTGTCGTAGTGTCCTTGGGCAAGACACCTTACCCACCTTGCCCCGTGTGAATGTGTTTGAATGTGTATGAATGTTGGTGGTGGTCGGAGGGGCCGTTAGGCGCAATATGGCAGCCACGCTTTTAGCAGGGCAGCTGTGGCTACAAACGTAGCTACCACCACCGGTGAGAATGTGTATGAATGAATAATGATCTCTGTAAAGCGCTCTGAAGGGCCCTATATTTAAAAAAAAAAAAAATTAACAATTGTTCAGTTTTAAAAAATCAGTTATTGGTTAAACAATAATTAATTGAAGGCTTTTCTGAAAGTTTACATCATAAATCAGATTTAAGGACAATCCCAGTTTACTCTTCAGAGAAAAGTTTTACATACCTTTACCACAGCAGTGATAACACCAAAAGTGTTATTTTTTTTATTCTTATTTTATTGAAATGTTGGACCGTTATATAAATGGCTGAATCTGCAGAGAGAAAGAGGTGTTGTAAATAAAAGAAGAGCTGACCTTTTTATCTGAGTGGTGAAACCATTTTTATCGTAGTGCCACAAGTAAACACCGGAATTTTTAACATTTCTCAAAACTTGCTTACTTTTTATGACGCACGGATGTATGAGGCATTGAAACGATTAAAAATGAACAATTTTATTCTTTTAGAACAAGTTCAGTCAGATTCTTACTAGATCACGCTGCAGCTCCCCCGGGGAGGATTCTGGGATGCCTTATTGATTTAAGTTTGTTTGTGTTGGCTCTAAATGAGCTGAAATCTTATCATCCACTTCTACATATTACCGTCCCATTCAATGAAATTGCTCCAGAAAAGGCATTTTGAGTGGAGTGAAACTGGAAAAAGACTTTTACTGACATAAAAGTGGAATTTAAAAAAAATACTTAACTGCCAAATAAGCACTTTTCAAACACAGAGGTACTTTGGCTGCCTCGAATGCATTTGTAGTAAAATGAACCTCAAAGCAGTAGAAGGATAAAGGAAGGAAGTGAAATCTGCTCAGCAGTGTCTCTGTTTTTGCTGGAGTGTTAAAATCTCATCAGTCGTCACAACGCTGATGATCAGCGGCCGAAAAGAGTGCTAATGTTTTTACAGGAGCTGGGGTCTTCACACAAACCTGTTGAGGATACGAGTGCAAACGGAGACGAACGATGGACTGAAGGCTGAATAAATGGTTCTGACTTTTATTCAGTGACCTTCATCTATGACGGTTATGTTTTATTCTTATGACTCATGCAACACAAACAAGCATTTTTAAGGCACAAGAAATGTTTCAGTGTTTCCACAACCCTATCCAGCCTTTATTATTTTATTCCCTCTGAGATGTTTTTAACCCTCTGCTTTTTTAGGACACCGATCCGCCCACCGAGGATCCTCAGATCTACCTGCTCTCTGTGAAATATGACATGTCATACTTTAGTCTGCGCGTTTGCATGCTGCCAGATAATCCATCACAGGACAAATGTCTTTGCCTTATTTTTAAAGAAGAAGGAAAAATCACGAAGAAACGGTAGCTGTGTGTGCGTGTCTGTGCACGTGTGTGTGTGTGTGTGCACGTGTGTGTGTGTGTGCACGTGTGTGTGTGCGTGCGCACGTGCGTGTGTGCGTGTGTGCGTGTGCGCGTGTGTGTGTGTGCGCACATGTGTGTGTGTGTGCGTGGACCGGTCTTCTAATCCTCCATGGAAACGTAGCCGCTGACAGATGTGTGCGTGGCTATCAAGAATTACAGCTGTGATGAGGAAGAATGAGCTTTATCCTCTCATAGCAACAGCGAAGGAGCTCTGGCTGCTGTTATTATATGCTGGATATCCTGGACGCCGTGTGCCGGGTCTAATCCCGTGACCATCGCGTCTCCTTCTTCCTGCTGATGAAGATTTTGTTCTCTGAGTATCTGCTCTGCGAGACGACAGGTTTCTTGTCAGTTAGTCTTTGGCGATGCTTCGAGGTGACTGTCCAGGCCTGAGTTGTGATGAACCATCACTCCAAGGGAACTTTCTCAGATTCTAGAGAATATAGTTGAGTTGTTTTCTTAAGTCATTGCAGACAATTTACACGTTATCCCAGTAGAGCAAATGGAGCCTTGGCTATTCATGCGTCTTTCCAGCCCCCGCCTGTGGTTTTTGGGATCATTTGGCCACGCCACCGTGTCACTGCCACCGTGTCACTGCCACCATCTAATCTCATTGTTGGGCCTCGGGCATGCCGCACTGTCCCGGGTGCCCACGTCTGAGCAAACAACCTTGGAGCAAAACACACCAGCCTTTCAGCGAGTTGACAGAGGAAGGATGAGTGAGGGAGGAAAATCTCAGCAGGGTTCAGTCACCAGCACCTTTCTTGATATTCATCTCAGAAGGGTTTGAACGGAAACCTCCGTCCACCTACGAGAAACGAACCACTGAGTGGCTTTCGGCAAGAACGTGGAGACGCTCTGGATTTATGCACCAGGAGATGCCTCTGAAGGTCTACGGCCATGCGAGTCGTTTTCACTAAAAGAGCCAGCTAGAAGAGGCGTTGACGTTGGTGCGTGACATGTTGACATAACTGGACCAAGATAGCAAAGAATGGCCCGGACTTGGGCCATATCTGTAGTTTTCTTTGCCCCCCATTTGAAGGTTGGGCCACATCTGGCTCACAAAGCAGATGCCTAAACTCAGGTTTGTTTGCCAGTTCACGTACCACTGCCAAAAGTAGCCCAGATTAAGCCCAAATATGTCCGCTATTTGGGGGGTATGTGTTCCCTTGAGAGTAAACTGGGCCAGACAGTTTTTGTGCAGTTCCAGGACAACCGGATGCTGGGTCCCAGTTAGAGGAGGGGTTCCCACTCTCTAAAAAGAGACTCACGTTGGGTCGGCTTTGCTGGCTGGTTTGGGAACTGATTCAGTTTTCAGTGACCCAAAGAGCTGTGGAGAACCTTATCAGTTAGTCGAGGTTTTCAAAGCTGCCCTGTGATTCCTAACGAACCAATTAAGGTGGTCAGAGGTGTTCTCTTGTTGAGCTTTCCCCACCAGCCGTGATTTTGTAACAAGGCTAATTAAAAAAGGTTTTGTTGTGTCTGAGGTGGCCAATGCCTGTCACAGGCCCGACTTTGTTTGGAGGACCGGGAAGTTGCCAACAGGACTGGTTCCAGCAGAGACTATTGAAAAGGAGGCATGCTTCAAAATAACACCAGGGAACAATCAAGGTCATGTTTATTAAAACACATCAGAGAGGTGGACTCCCTGCCAAAAGCGCCGCTCAGCCAAACGCAGGCGGCCCGCTCTGTGATCACAGAACCAAAAATGCACCCAGCGTCATTTTAATAAAACGATAAGGTGTCTGTTTGCTCTCGGCCCCTGCCGAGCTGTTTGGTTTCTGTTTTTTTTTTGTTTTTGTTTTTTTTACAGCTTGTTTGGTCTTAATCCCGCTCTGTGATCAATTCCCTCTTCGGCAGTGAAGCAGACGGGACTGAGAACCCCGCAGAAGAAACATATGACAAAAATAAGTTGTGTATGTGGTTTTCAGCAGCTGCTTCCTTCTATAATAACACAAGCGTGTGGTTTTTGAACTTATTCAGCATCTGGTGAAATAAAGACAGACCTGGAAATGAGGAAGTGATAGTGACACGGAGGAAGAGGAGCTGCTTCCAGCTCCGGTTGAGAGGCTGCCTGGGATCGCTCACATGAGCGCCGCTTTATTCTTAGTGCACGGGCGCTCTCGGCGTCACTGAGTTTACTAAAGTGCAACGGGAAACTTCTCAAGATGGAGAAACAAAGCCAGGTCATCATTTTCTGGATGCTCATCTTGTGTCGTGCGTGATGAGCCGACTCTGCTGCCCAGGATTTAACCAGCCCTGCTACTTTGAGACCAGGTCTCAGTGGGGGCCAGACCATCTGTTGCAGGATTCTTGGTCCTTCTTGTTGCTGAAGATAGCTCCTTGTGACCCCGTCTGTGAGTGTGGGGTCATCATGCAGCAGATGCCCACCCCCCTCATAGAACTGGACAATACTGTAGAAAGTTAACATCTAAAGCTTGAAGATTTACTTATTTTCATGTTATTCTTACTTGCAGTGTTGAAACAGAAATACAGGGGGGGGGGCCTTTAAATCCCACCCGATGAAGCCGACAGGACCGCCTCATCTGCATAAAGCATCGCTGACTTGAACCCGCTCCACTCTGTACCTCCACCTAAAAGTTCTCCTCATGAACGTCATGAAGAGAATTGGTAATGAAGAGCAGCTCTGACTGAGTCTGACCCTCTCCTAGAACGAATCTGACCTCCTACTGATGACGTGGACCACACCCTGGATAGGGTATGGGTGGCCTGTAGCAACAGATCCAGTATACCATGTTCCCATAGCCCCCCCCCCAACGCCTCACATGTTACCCTGAAGGACGCAGTCAAATATATTTCTGCAAGTCCACAAAACACATGTGGGCTGGTTGGGTGAACTCCCATGCTCCCTCCAGGATGCTAGTAAGGGTATGGAGTTGGTCCAGTATTCACAGCCAGTACACAATCCAAATTGTTTGTTTTGGATCTGAGACCCTGTTCTCCAGCATCCCTGCAAAGACCTTACCGGGGAGGGGGGCTGAGGAGGACACCTTCCGGTTCTCCTCTTTAGAAAGAGGAACTACCATCCCAGTCTGGCACTCTAGAACGAATTCCCGAAACGGGTCCATATGACTTTGCAGAGGTGTGTTAATGAAGACCCTCACATAATCCAGAACTTGAGAAGACCTCATGGTGGACGCCCAGAGCCTGTCCCAGAGGCCATAGATGCAATGCAGTTAATTAATGCTCATCTGCGTGAACAAGACTAAATATTGTGTAGGTGTGGGGTTTTCCCCTAAAACAAGTACTGTTGTCAATAGTTGATGGTTTTACTATGGTATACTAGAAGGGCTGACTAACGTGCGTATTTGTGTTACACCTGGATGTTACAGGACTCGTAATTTTGCAGTTTACCTCATTGCAACCGAAAGCAAAGGTCATTGTGACGGATCCCAGAGGTGGATGGCGTCCAGAGCAAAAGCAGGGCCAAAACAGGCCTAAACAAGACGTCACCACCTGTAACTTCAGCAGAATCCGCCGCCTTCGCCTATGCATGTCATTTCTGCGCTGGAAATAAGCCATCAACCTTAACCAACTAGCAAACCTTTACGGCACAAAATCGCGCACGCTCGCACACAAACACACCCAGCGCGGCGGCATCCTTCAGACCTTGATTGACAAGTGTAGAATGGATGCCTTTGCTCATGCCATTGTCTCGCTGTTAAGCTTTGTGTTGTTTCCCTCTCGAACAAAGGTCATTCATCATGACAGCATAAAGCTCGGGCCATTAGCGGTTGATGAATGACCCGGCCTGCCGGTCAAGCCTTGACCTCCCGCCTCTTTCAAATCCCCTGGTTGGGTAATCTACTCATTTTCTTGGTGCTTGAGTCGAAGTTTGAAAAGTGGTGGAGTCATAAGATTCCAGTTGGTCAGAGTTTACTGTATCTTATTTACCCAGTGGCTGGTATTAGTCAACCCCCCCCCGACCCACACACAGTTGTACACACAGGATGCTTTTAGTCCTTATCTCTGCCGCTTTTAGGACAGCTGTTGAGTGCAAGAAGCTGACCTCTGACCCCCCCCCCCCCAGCTCCACTAGGCTCCTTCCCTCCCACCGCCACCAGTATAACCAGTATGACAACCCCCCACCCCTCCATAAATTCCTTCCCCTTCCAGCTACGCAGCATTTTGTTGTCCATCTGTCCAACTAAGAAAAGAGCTCAACTGGAATTTTAAAACTGTCTAAAAGTTTTAAACCCCCCCCCCCCCCTTTTTTTTTAAGACTTCATTGAAAATGCACGTCATTCGGATCCCTCGTGACCCCCCCTTTACAACCATGTCTCCTGGCCTCCTCGTGTCCTTTGAGGGTCTTTTTAAGGTCATGCATAGAACTAAAAAAAGACATGGACCTGGAGGGTCTTAGGTTTTCATCTGTGCATTATGCCCGTCTCTCGTCGACTACGTTAAAGCCATTTGCTTCCTGCTGACGTTGGGGTTTTTTTTGAGGGGGGGTGGGGGGGTGCATCAAGAACTTCCTCTGCAACCTGAGCACACAGGCATAACTGTGCGGTGCAGGAAAAGTGGCAGTGAAGTGATAAAGCTGGAAAGCCCCCGTTTTTGACAATTTAGACATTCTCAAATGTGTCTTTGCTAAGAGCTGCATACTACTAGCATTAGCGCATAAGCACTTAAGCGTTGCCGCTGCTCCCGTAAGAGTTTCCATCATGTTCCAGAGTAACGCTTCATGTTTTTATGGCCGATCATGTTTTACTACGGATGTCAGGTATATTTACCATCACATGTATATGATGTGGTAATCCCCCCACCCACCAACACCCCCACCCACCACATATTTAAATGTATTTACATGTTCATGGGGCACATTTGCTGCTTCAAACACAGGCTTCAGTGATGGCTGTAGGTGGGAAGTGTGTTATCAATTATTGCTTCAAGATGCACTGCGAGGCTGCTCTGTAAAACCTCAAGCCGAGCTCATTTATATCACAGCTTTGACTGTTTAAGTGCGGCAGTTAAAATGACGGAGTAGTGTTTGGCAAATGGCCTTCACAATTGATGCATGTAGGACATGTAATGGTTGGACTTTGGAGTATAATTGCACACTGGTGTCATTCATTTTCAGCCTGGTGGTTAGAGGAGTTAACCTGGAGTTACGTATATCTTGCTTCGTTTACCTATGGTGCGTTATTTTCCCAGACCAGTTCTGCAGATAAGTCCTCCATTATTTGCAGTGAGGACCGGTGACGGCGCCCGTCCAGATTTGTCCGGGCCCACTCAGGCTTAATCGTCCTCCCCTCTCGCTCAGCCGTGAGAAAATTTGCTGAGTGCCAGATGAAATTGAAATCAACTTAGGAGCAAAGCATCGAGCGCCGGGGAAAGAGAGAGGTGCGGGGCGAACTACACTTGACCGGTCTTGACAACGGCGCTCCCGCTCCCACCGAATTCACATTGATTAATTAATTAGGATCTCTTATTAGCAAATTGACTGTCTCAGCTGATTATCAAATTGAGTTTCTTTATTAGACGCAGCTGCTCCGCCGCGATTGCTCGCTTTTCTGCTTTCCATCCGAGCCGGCCGGGTCGGCTACGGGACGCCGCTCGTCCAACCGACGACACCACCACCCCGAGGCCTGTAAATATATATCTGTAGGCTGGGCTGTGCGGATCTTTGTGCGTCTGTGGAGTCCGACTGATATGTGCAAGGGGCATTTAAATACGGCCCTGTGGACTTTAAACCCCCAGGGTGTTGGACAGCCTCGTCTGGACCAGTCATTCTGGTTAACCGCGCATCCAAGCCCGTTGCATCCGCCCATTTGCAACATGCAGTACGAGGAAGGTTTTTCCAGTTCTTCTTCTACTGTCTGAAGGTCCAAACCACATTTCAGTGATTTAAAGGCTCAATGACGTGGTTCAGTATTGATTCTGTTTATATGGTTACGCAAATAAGCAAATAATAAAACTGGTTCTGGGACCAGCCTCGTGCCACTTTAAAATGATTATTAGATGCCCGTTGGACTAAATTTCAGCGCTGTAGCCTGGCTCTTTCGATGCGATTATGTTTTAGAGAAGGAGAGATTTGTGCGTTTTTGTGAACGAACTGGCTAAAGTCAGTGTTTCGTCTCACGGGGAGATGGCGAGCAGACATTTCAATTGTCTCTTGTGCATTCATCGCTGGTATGTGTGGTGTTTCTTTGCAACCGAGAGTCATATGATGATTTGAAATGGCGATAAAATTAGTGAATAAGGAAACAATCATCTCATTGACCTCCTGGCTGATGATATGTTGACCCCAGGCAGCATTCTTTACGTCCACACAGTGGTGTGGTCTGCACAGTGGGCCTCACACATGACCCTGCCCCCCACGAGGAGCGCCCAAAGCAGAGCCGATGGATATCTAGCTCGGTGCCTGCAGCGCCGACGGGGATGAAACAGCCGACAGTGCGAGGGTGCTAGCTGGCCGTCGGGCCGGACGGACCGGCCTGTGTAGGACCATTGTGGCCAGCGTCTTTGTCCAGATGGTTCACATACCTTTAGTCGTGCTCCGGGTGAGGAATGCACTCCCTCGGGACGGTCCCCGACCCTGGAAACAAGGGCCAACATAAACACCCATCCCCAACCCCCCACCGTGGCCCTCAGCTGAAATCCCTCCGATCCCTGTTAGAGCTCGTAATGAGGCTAAAGCATGATGGGGATTTATTGAAAACCCGTAGAAAAGTGTCACCTCTAAATGCAGGTACTGGTTTTTTTTTTCTTTTAAGCTCTAGAAGTATTTCCATCCGTCTCTGAGATTTGCACATGACACATTTTGCGCAGAATAAGGGTGACAAAAGTGGTTTGTCACATGATTGTATTAAGATGCAGCGCTCTAAGGAAGAGGGTTCGGGGGGGCGTGCGAGTGTGTGTTGCAGAGAGACCGAGTGTGAGATTACAGCCTGACTAATTACCTTGTAAAATGCTGTTCCTTCCATTTAAAACGTAGCAATGCCACAAGTCCAACAAACAAGCATTATTGCAAACAGAAAGCGGCGAGAGAGCGCGGCCGGGAAGCCGCCGTTGCAGCTGCCTTGTAAACGGCGCTCGTCATGGATGGAAGATTTTGTTCCATTTTTATCATTGAGCATATGAAATCCTGGTATTTATAATTCGCTATCTTTTGCAATGGAGAAGCGGGGGGGTGCACATAAGTCTGCTCAGCTGTTCTCCCAGATAAGTGTTTATTCAGACGTATTTGTGCAGGCAGGAATTAGACACTCAGTCTGTTTACAGCAGCGTCCTGTGTTGAAGTGTCCCTGTTTTCTCGGCGCTGATGGATCCCAGGTTGATAACGGATGTAGAATAATAATGGCTGCCTTCTGAGATTAGTTTTTTAGGGAAAAGGGAGACGTGTTGAGGTGGGGATGGAAGCAAACTTGTTGTTCTTGGCTGCGTTTCGACCCGTCAGAATAGTCTCTGCTCTTGTGAAATCCCTTTTGGACGTTGTTTTGAAGGATTTGATGGGGTTGTTTTACCCTCACTGTGGCTCTCAGTAGCGGAAAGGAAAAATCAAATGTTAAGCTTTCTTCTTACATGTAGGGTAAGATCGCATCAAACCAAGAAGGGATGCACGTACAAAAGCTGCAACTCTCTCATTTAATCTGTAACATTTTCAATCCTTTGTGCATACTTTTTTTTGGGGGGCTAAAAATGTAGTAAAAAATATCCTACAACCTTTTCACTGAGAAATTGAACAAAATGAAGCCAAAAATAACGTGGCCAATCCTAAGTATCCCCTTTCTGCTGCAAGAGGCAAGGCAAGGCACGTTTATTTGTATAGCACAATTCAACACAAGGTAATTCAAAGTGCTTTACATCAACATTACACAATTAAACAGTAAATAACAAATAAAATGAAATAAAATGATAAGAAAAGAGGTAAAATAATAAAAGGCACAAGTTGTTAAAAAGTAAGGGCAGTAGAGTACCGCAGATACACATCTCATTCATAAAATGGCAAGAATTATGTTTCTATACGGTCAAAACGTACAAAGACCGGGTCAAATACAGTATTACAAAAGTAATCTGTAACAATTAGTACGGTAAATTCAACCAATTTGACAATTCTATGCCACAATGCCTGTTTTCAGGTCTCATTTCACACAACTGACGAGAATTACATTTCTATATACAGTGAAAACGTACAAAGACTGGGTCAAATACAGTATTACAAAAGTAATCTGTGCCGATTCGTGCGGTGAATCAAACCAATTTGACAATTCTTCGTCAGAGGATGTGAGAGGGTCAGTTGGAGAAAGCAGGCATGCAGACTTCTATCAGAGTGAACGGTTTTGTGTTTTAGCTGCTCTGGAACGCTCAGATGTGTTAAAACAATGCAGAGAAGGAAAGACATCAGCAGTGGTTTTAAAGATGGAATTTCTGATGAACATTCGTCAGAAAAACGTTATAAAACCATTTAAGTGGAAAAGATTTTTCGGATGTCAATCTCCCAGAAAATTTACTGCGTTCAAAAGGCTGAGCGACCACCAAAAACCTCAATAAACTAAAGACTTTTGTAAAGAATAAAGCAAATTCAAAATATCGCAGCTAAATCTCTTAGCTCTTGACTCATGGGGGTACTTTGTATTGGCCATGTTAGTTTTTATTCTTTTTGGTTTCATTTTTGTTAAATAAATAACAGCAAAAAAAAAAAAAAAAGATCCTGTTTGTCTGAGGTCGATGTTCGTAGGATTAAAAGAGGCGTCACATGAGCGTCACTTTCACGCTGTTGATGAGACCACTTTTGAACTCGGTGTGTTTGAAAATTAAACATGTGCAGGTCTTCAGATTTAAAAAATGCTTGAGACCCGGGAGGGGTGGGCACCGTTTTCTGTCCTCCGCCATTCCCCCTCCTCTTCATCCTCTGCAGGTATCCAGGCCGGCGCTCCCTCACACATCTGTCGGCATGTATCCGCCGCTCAATCGCTCTCGCCGGGCCGCGGCGGGTTCCCTAACAGCTCAGTACGGCTCTTCCATTAATCAAAGACACTTCCAGTGTCCCATTACAGAAACACTGCTACTCGGCCTGTCTGCCGCTGACAGCTCGCCAATTCATCTTCTCTGCGGAGGGAAAAAAAAAAGAAGAAAAAAGCCATTGTGGCACGCCAGTCGCCTTTACCTGTTCAAACGGAGGGCCGTTAAGAGCGCAGGAAGACCCCTCTGAAATTGTTTTCTCTGGGTCAGGCAAACAACCAAAAAGGTAAATTGCTTGTCTCGGGTAACGGAGGGAGGAGGGGGGGTTTGCTGTTGGCAGATCGCACAGGGGGCAGGTGGGGTTGTGTGGAGGAGAGGGTCAGCGACAGAATAAGAGGATGGAGATGTGTTTGCTAAGCAGCTGATTTCACAGAGAGGGGTTGACGTGCACCGATGCATTTCAGCGAAGCGGTCTAAACTGACACCACCGCGGACCCTCGGCCGAGGCTGCTCGCCGATAACTGCATCCTCTTATTTGCCTCCTGAATCCTTCAGGGTGGGGTGTTTACTGTAGTTCTTTTAGGGGGGGTGAAGAGGGAGATCATCTAGTGCAGTGATCATTAACTGGCGGGCCGAATCCGGCCCGCGACTGGATTCCATAATTATGAGGATCAAAGAGAAAATATCATGTGGTCCACACTATTAAAGCAACTGAAAACAGCAACAACTGAGACTCTTAACTATTATTAATCCTCACCATTTATGACTCTATACATTACGAAATGAGGACGGACTCGCTGCACTGTTTAGCCTAACATTTATTGTTTCACACTGTTCTTTTTTTTTTTTAACATCACTGTACCCTCATGCCCTTACTTAACATTTGGTTTTTATTTCAAAATATCAACAACAAGCTTCAAACTAGTAGACTTCTCAGGACAAAAAAGGAGGAAAAACCAACTGGCATAACTTAAAATAGCATGGTAAATAACCTGGTACCAGAACAAAACGGGTCAGAAATAATGTTTGCACATCAAATAAAAAGTAAAAATTACAAGGCTGAAATGGGCTACTCGGACTGCTTAATGACTGAAGTTACATTTCCCCTCTGACACCAACATCAGGCTTGGCCGCTGTCAGACTTATGCGCAAACAGTCCTCCAAAGACTGGTTTGACAGTCGGTTCCTCTCGTGTTTTTATCGAGTTCATCTTGGAGAACGCAGCAGGTGTAGGTTGAACCCAACATGGTGAGCACATACGTAGCAGTGTCTGGCTATGTATGTTGGACGAGGCATACAGGTGACACATTTTGGAAGGTTGGCATGATAACTTTTCGTTTTATGGCCTTTGAGAGTTCCATTTTACTTGTGTTAAGAGGCCTTTTCCTGTCACTTCCGTGGTGTTTGTTTTTCAAGTGCTCTATAAATAAAGTTGACTTAATTGAGTTGAGGCAAAATATCTCTATCACTCCTGGTGGATGACTGTGGTCTAGGTCAGGGGTCTGCAACCCGCGGCTCTAGAGCCGCATGCGGCTCTTTAGCGCCACCCTAGTGGCTCCTGGAGCTTTTCAAAAATGTTTAACCTTTTTTTTCCTTTTTTTCTTCTTTTTTTTCTTTTTTTCTTCTTTCTTCTCTTTTTATTTCTTTTTTTCTTATTTTCCTTTTTTCTTCTCTTTTTTCTCTTTTTTTCTTCCTTTTTCCTTTTTTAATCTCAACATTTTGACTTTTTTCTCAACATTTTGACTTTTTTCTCGACATTTCGACTTTTTTCATGAAATTTTGACTATTTCCTCAACATTTAGACTTTTTTCTCAACATTTTGACTTTTTCTCAAAGTGCATAATGAAAAAAACATCTTCCCCCAGTTATAACTAATATAGAAACATGCAACATGTGTTGCCTTCATTCTAAGGCTGATACAAGACTCAGTCATTTTTTGCGGCTCCAGACATATTTGTTTTTTGTGTTTTTGGTCCAATATGGCTCTTTCAACATTTTTGGTTGCCGACCCCTGGTCTAGGTGATAGGAGACTGACTCATAAAGGCAAAAAATTCCTTCAGTTTTGTAATGAGATGGAAAAAAATATAAACAATTAACATCAAATAATAATGTTATTCCAAAATTTGATTTTTATTTAATTTTTATTTGAGAGTCCGGCCCCCAAGGTAACTGTCCGGTAAAATTCTGGCCCTCTGACAAGTATAGTTGGTGACCCTTGATCTAGTGGATCAGAGTAGTACAGACTGTGTTCTGGTCCCAAGTCAAAAGGCAAGAATCGGTGAACTTTGTTCCCACCCTTGGCTAAGGTCAGGATCCCTCCTGGATGCCGTGTGGAGATGTGGTGGACCTCAGCAGATCCCGCGTCCCTGCGGCGGTTGCACAGAGCGACGTGACATGACAACAACTCGGTACTGAAACTCTTTCCACTGAGATTCCAGTTGCTTTTTTTCCGAGCGCTCTGCCCGTATCCAGCTGTAAATAGTTTACCCCCGTGTAGTTTAGACGGAAAAAAAGGCCCGAATTTAGTTTTAAATCCCAGCTGCAGCGCAGGACTGGCGGCTGCTCCGTCCAACATTTTTAACTTGTTGGAGCGGGCGAGCGTCTCATTATGAAACTGAAGAGAAAGACGGCCCAGTGTGATTACGTTGCCCTCATTAAGATCGAATCTGTCTTTTATAACGAACACATGGACAGTGAAAGTGTAGCGAGCCTGAATGGCGGCTGGCGGCCCGTCCCCTCCCTCCACATCTCCCCGGTGGATTTGATTGGCATAATGAGGTGAAGGCGAGTTGGCACAAATCTCCTCCGAGGGGCAAATAGAGACATTACTATTGTGTGTGTGTGTGTGTTTTTGTGTGTATAAATGGGTGTCTTGGCGATCACAGCCGAGCCCCACTGGACTATAAATTACCTTCTCTGTGACGTAGCATCTGCTGAGATGGAGTGATAGAGTGAGCCCCGTCACCACGGGCATCGGTGCTCTCTCTCTGTCCTCGTCTCCATGGACCCCAGCTGCAGCTTCGTCCGTGTTTATTGGATTCCATCTACATGTATGATTGATTCAACACCTGAACTGTGCTTTTCATGACAACCCACCAATGTGCACACACACACACACACACACACACACACACACACAGGCAGCCCAGCTGGCACGTATTTAACTAACCATGAGACTCGCTGAGATGCCCGCTCTGCTCAGGGAGTCTGGGGTATTACTGTAGCAGCTGTTTGAGTTGCTCTTCTGGAAGACGGCGGAAGAGGTGATCCCTTTTTAAAAGGTGTGACATGAGTATGCGTGTGATCATTTGTGCATGAGATTAGGGTTGTTTCCTTGTACCTTCAAACAGACCATGTGTGCAGTCGTGGCCGACGGACCTGCAGGTCCAACACGCAGGCCGCATAAAAAGAACTGGGCAACCCTATGTGACGTCATCCTTGGGTTTTCCCAAATGCCGGTTCACGCCCCATTCCAGGGGCTCCGGGTAACACAATATTGCATAATTTTGGTTAATCCAGAAATGGGAAAAACGAAGAACCAACAGTTTTGTTCTCTGCTTGGGACACGACCTCATTACGTTAACGCAAGTTGGCTATTTTTAGTTTTAATGAGCTCATTCTAACCTGTGATGCTAACGTTAGCTCAGTCTGCCTGATGCGGTCTGTTCACCGGTCCATCGGTCCTTATTTCTGACGTCACTAATGAAACAACATCCAAAACTAGCTGACATGAGGACGGGCGACCCATATGTTGCCGTGGCTACCCTTTATCCTTTTCTTTTTGTCTGGCCTCTGGTGGCTGTTTGAGGAATTGCAAGTCATTTTAAAACCACATGCGGTCGTGGGTGGTTTGTTTGATTCAGGTCGTTGGGGATCGTCCGCCATACGCGCACCTTTACAACGGTTTTGGCTCGGAGGGTATTTAAAGGTTCTGTTTGTTGTTTAAATCACCGTCCTGCCCCCCCCCCCCTTCCCACCTCCACCGCCACACACACACACACACACGGCTGGTGAGTCACAGCGTTAGCAGCCATATCGATTTCCCCCTTTATGTTCTTTCTAACCTGTTGTGAAGGAAAGGTCCACCCACACCCGTCTCAGTCCAGAACCACCAAAACCACCTGACGCTCATCTCAGCAGACAATCTGAAAAAAAAACGATGACATTATTTTAAATAATTGCTACCTCCGTGAAGTCAAATAACCCGCCGGTGCATGATTCTACTTAGCGACTATGCTGTAATTCAGCGTTTTCTAGCCGTCCCACTCCTCCGGCTTCAGTGTGCTCCTGCTTAATGTGATAAATAAAAGGGTTTTATTCAGCTGACAGGTCTTCCTGCAGATCCGGCCCGTTCCAAGCTGCATTAGTGTCACATTTGAACAAGTTAGGACATTATCTGTCAGATACTACATTATCGGTTGGCTGTGGCGGCGTGTGTGATGTTTTCGTAGCCGGGGTCGGGGAAAGTCTGCTCTCGAGCGAAGGGAGCGACCCCGGCCTGACATCCAGACGCTACTATTTCAGTGTTCTGGCCCTCCGGCCAAAAAGCTGTCAGCACATATTTTATTCTTTCGCTCTCACAGTATATTTTCACTCTCTCCCTCTCTCTCTCTTTACTTCCTGAAATTCTTGTTTCATGGTCTCGCCTCTTCCAGCTGTGTACGTTGGAGTGATGCAATCCGAGGTGTTAATGTGGTCTTATGTATTTATACAAAATAATTAGTGTTTGGAGAGCTGCGGGAGAATTCGTTAAACCCTGCCCGCCGCACCCGAAGCCCAGTGTTGTATTTTTCCCTTTCTGCTTTTGGTACTTGAGATTTTTGTGTTTTTTTTTTTTTTTTTTTTTTTTTTTTGTTCTTTCCATAAACCCAGCAGGGCATCCTGGTCCTTTCCATGTGGTCCACTTTTACCCTTTTGCTTTTATGCTCAATTACAGTTTCAGAACATTAGAGCAGAACACGGTGGGTTTTAAGTGCTTTATTTTAAAAGCTGGCCTTAAATGTGGTGCCTGACCGCTTTAAAGCTTAATCTACAGACATGTTTAAATGTTATTACCCCTATTTTTTTATTTTTTTTGTTAGAAAAACGTCCTACAAATCATCTGATAGTAGTTGGTTGATTTAAGAGGTCCAGTTTCAGCCAGCTGCTGGTGTGCTGCAGGTGTGCAGGCCAGGTCTGGAGCCTTCAAGTGTACGTTGACACGATGCCAAGAGGGAAAAATATAAGCAATGGTTTTAGAAAAAGCAGGTCCAGCCTGGAAAGGGTTATGAAACCTTTTCTAATCGATTTGGAGTAAAGCATTTTACAGGTTTTTCACAAGTGGAAAACATTCAAGGCAGCTGTCAATCTTCCCAGAAATTCACGACAAGGTCACACTCTGTAAAGGTCAAGAATAACAGAAACTCCAAGAGCAAAATTTTAGACCCTAGAGGCTTCAATTAGCATGTTGAATGTTGAACTCCGTGACAGCTTGGCTACAACAAGTTTTTTCAGAAGAGTTTCCAGGAGAAAGGAAAAAAAAAATCAAAAAGAGAGACCGATTTGAGTAGATGGGAATTCTTGGCGTAGACCTCCCATTCTTTTCACTGGCTGCTGTTCAGCGTTGGTACTCGCTAGCTGTACCCCCCTGGCTGATATCTGTGCAGAGATGATGCAGTCAAAAGCAACATGTTATATCCGTAGACGACAACCCGTTTAAGGTCAGATATAACGAGACGCCAGGCACAAATAAGAACATAGAAAGCTCTTGTTGCATAATATACACCAATGGTTCTCAAAGTTTAGAGACCTGCAGGGAGGATCAGTAGGGCTGCCAAAAATAGGAGCGATTGTCATGCTTCATTAGCTTCCTTGCTTCCTTTGAGCGAGTTCAGTCTCAGGGAAGTCGTATTTCATGCGATTCTTTTCCCGTAAAGGGTTCTCAATTTAATTTCCTTCTGTGAAAATAAAGTTTGGTGGAAAGAATGGGTGTCAGGATTAGTGATGCTGGTGCGATGCTGATCTTGGACAGTAAATACAGCTCACATGTGCAGCTTGTGCTTCACGGACTCGGGTATCTCACATACTGTATTTTTGCGTTTATTTGCACCCATCTCATTCATTTTTGACACATTCTTGCACTTTGAGATGGATTTTTCTTTTTAATATGTTCCTTGTCTAAATATAGTTTCGGTACACGTTGTAAGCCATAACTTATGATAAAAGCCAAGTAATTACTAAAAAAATAAATAAATGCAGTCATGCTGAACACAACAATCTAAATCACACAGCAGAGCACATCAATCTCTACATCTGGGACTTGTAGTAGCTGTTAAACTGCGTTTTTTTTTTTAACCGTAAACCAATCAAAGTCAGGTGTTTCTTCCCCAGGACGTCCCTGGTAACTGTACCGTAGAACTACCGTAGTACAGCCAAAGAGAAGTGAGGTGGTGGCTTGAAAAGGAACAAATGTCTAGATACTAAAATCTGAAGTGGGATGTCCACCTACCGAAGGATTATTCAGATATTATCCAGACATTATCCAGGTACAACGCTGCTGTCTTTTACCCGGATGTTGGGATAATTGCTCCTTATGTGGACATCCGGGTTTCAACTCTCATTGATGTTGGCACTGCAAAAAGAGAAAAGTTTTTGAATGTTTATGAAGTTAAATGCCAACGCTCCGGCGTGCAGGGCCTGGCCACGTCGACTGTATTTTCTGTATCTTCCGAGTGGACAAGTCAGTGCGGTTACATGCACATCTAAATCAAGCAATTGGCAACAATCTAGCTAAGGATTAGACTGGAGTTTCTGAGAAATCCAAGGATACATGCTCGAGAAAACTATTGATTATTGAGTGAGGTGCGTTCGACTCCGCGATGCTAGGTGGCGCCGCATGCACTTTTGTGTTGGCGTTCTTCCGGTTAGTCCTATGTTATTCGTCTTCTTCTTCTCCTACTGTGTTGATATTCTGGCTTTCGGGGTGTCGTCACTTCCAGAAAAGGGAGTCCCGGGGGGGTCAGTAGCTTGGCTAAGCGTGGGTTGCGTATACATGCCGGAATAACAGATTAGGACGAATTATCTGGCACTAATAAGTCGATCTCAAGAGCTTCACTTCGGTTCGATTACAGTCCGGCTAAGGTGTATATTGGGCTTTTAAAAATCCAATATCGGCCGGATTAAGGCAACAATTCAGCTTTCTGTTAGTGCATATAAACATACTGAATGATTGACAGATTTAGATTTTACTTCTATCTATTCACTTGTTGCTGCTAAAATATTACAAATGTCTCCACCGAAGGACTAATAGAAAATTATAATATCTTAAAACCTGAAATAATGATAAAATGTGGCCATTTTGCCTCAGTTTTATGTCTGTGGATGTGTGTACATAGAAAGTATTTGATTTCCATGCGTTAAATCAATTAGTATTATCCATCAAAATCATGTACAAATACAGTTATATGAGCTCTTAGTGCAAGTGTTCAGAGGGTTTGATGTGGACACGCAAGCTCTGTAAACACGTAGCGCATTCATGCGAGTATGAAGCACTCGGCGGCCATGGACAGGAAAAGAAAGCCAACGCTGGAGCCATTACAGACACTCAGGAGTGTGCTGGAGTACGACAGGGTACGGCAGGGTCTCAACCCCCCCGCAGACACGAACACTGCTGGGAGGAGAGCGGCTTGTTTACCGCAGCCCTGCAGCGCTCCGGCTGGAGCTGTTTCAGACGCCCGCGGGTGCTCTGCAACTCTTGGAAGGTGGACGTGCGGTGAATGACAGTGCAGATGGCCCAGCGCCACCGCTGCCACCTGAACCTCCCTTCACAACCACACACACACACTCACACACGCGCCTGTGAGGTCAAACACATCAAAACAACCCGCCTGCAGCCTTCTCCAGTGTCCAAATAAGCCTCTGGATTCCTACCTGTTTTTTTTTCTTTTTATAGATACTTTCATTTCTCCCGCACTAAACCAAACAGACACTGGCCTGCAAATATCTTCCTTTTTTTTTTTTTTTTTTTTTTTCCCCTTTCTGGATGTGATTTATCCTGAGCTTGGAGGTATAGTACAGTAAATCGATCCCTGTGGCATTGCATAACATAACAGTTGGAGAGATGCTGTCCAAATACCAAAATAATCACCTTGTCAACTGGTCCGCTCTGGCTCACGCTGGCTGCAAAACATGAAATCACAAGGTCCCTCTGCTGTTTCCAGACAAACAACAGTGTTTACACTGGGCAGTGTTATGAAGCAGCGGCTGTACCGTTGAAAGAATATTGACAGTGTGCTCAGATAACCAACATCTGGTGGTCGAGTGGTTGCAATGTTGAACCAGCGACGTGTCAGGGGCATACACTTATTTATATATGCTAATAGCACATTGAGACATGTTAGATCTGTTACTACATTTTTGTACACCTTATCATTATTTTAAGTGTGAGCGTGAAAAGAAATGGACTGACCCTCCGTGATATCACCAGTCACCCAGTCCTGGTTGATCAAAAAGTAGACAAATGGGTGGTACGAGCAGGCCTGGGACACGCCCACCTCAGATCAGTCACTGGAAAGCAGTTTGGCTAATGCTGCTAAGTACTGTTCAGTAGGCCTGTTCGATTTTGCCCAAAAATAAAATCTCGATTTTTTTTCTCTCAAAATCCGATTTTCGATTACGATTACGATTTATTTTGTGAATTGACAAAAGGCAAAGAAATGATTTCAAATATGCTGTTTTTTATTGAACATTTGCCCCATTGGGCTTTAAGTGCAAACTTTGCTCTTATTAAACCAAAAATGAATGAATAAAGTGCAAAACTCTGTAAAATAAATTGAAAAAAAGTTTTAAAAAATATAATAAAATATAAAGTTTTATCTCTGAAAAAACAAAATCAGCAAATCAGCACTTGCAAACATACAGTAAGTTATATTTCCAATTAAATAAAACAAGACATTTTCTAATTAAACTAAACTGGGTCTTTGCATGCTAAATAATAATACAACCCATGAAGGAGGTAGAGGTGTGTAATGTCAGTCATTACATTTGCTATTCACATTTGCAAGTTTTTTGCAAGGAACACGAGCCGGTCTACCGCATCTGGCTTGAGGGATGCCCGGTGGAATGTTACAACGCCCCCTCCTACACTAAAGAGCCTCTCCCATGGGGCACTTGTCGCAGGTATTGAGAGGTATTTCCATCAATCATTAATATGGTATCAATCATTAATATGTGTGCAGACAAGGTATAAAAAAAAAAAAAAAAAAAGTGAAAAATCGATTTTACGATTTTCACATTTTAACATCGTTCTAATTACATAATCGCGATTACGATTTAAAATCGATTAATCGAACAGCCCTAATGTTCAGTGTAATCGAAACTATTCAAACATCCATATTTCAAATATTGCTGATGAAATGATGAGAGAAGTGAGCGCTGCAGGAAATGAAAGGACTATTGGAGCTCGGGTGGAACCTGCATTTTCTAGGCCTGATCCTCATGTTTGCCCCGAGTCGACCAGATCTGCTAGCATAGTTCCAAAAATGGTGAGCTGAGCGTTTGAGTATGTCATCGCTTCAGCTGTGGTAGCACTTCTGTTGCCTTGTTGTCTAGTTAGTCTACTTTGAAGGGTCGTGAAATGATCAGAAGCGAAGGTCACTTGACTGAGGACTCGGCGTGTTTCCACTAGCCAGAGTTCAGGGTAAACCTGCCAGACAAGAACCTCTAACAGGGCCGACCGTCTTCTCAGCCTCGTCAACCGCCGTGTCTCTGTTATACTGTAGCGCCACACAAGAACCATTTACTGGACAAGTAACACGGCTGACCACAAGGTGGCGGTAACGCACATTTTATGCCGCACATTGGTGTAATACGCCTCGATGGTCCATCGATATTTCTTTTCTTTCAATCTCCAACTTCATCAAATGTACTCGTAGCAAAATGTCTCTGGTCCAAATGAGTTGTGGTCATGTGTAAAGTTGCTTTCGTCAACGAAAATTATGACTAAATATCATCGTCAACGAACCTTTATTACCTGAGGAAAATGAGACGAGACGCAACGAAAATGCTGGTCGTGTGACGATAACGATAATTAAATATATAATGCAATATCGTTGACGAATAAAAATGAGGCTAAAATCTAGATTACAAAATAAAAACTGTGTTAAAATGTGTCTTCATTTTTGTTGACCAAAACAAGATGAGACAAAATGTTATAACAAAGATCCTTAATGTCCATGTTTTCAGTAGTTTCCTCTGGTTTAGTTCTGCTGGGTGACGTTAGTCCTCAATCCCAGTCGCTGCAGCGGGGAATCAGATCCAGAAGATGCAGCTGCAGGTTAGAGGCTGATGCCGTTAACGCAGAGCTCTAGGTTCACGTCAATTTAAAACAAAGTTAAATAGAGAAAGGGGCCGATGGCGGGTATATTCTCTGGGGCTGGGAGAAGAAGAAGAGACGATCTTTGGATACACTTTCCTACATAGACATGGAAAAGAAAACCAAATGTGTCGTTGAAAAAGAAAAAGATGGAGAGAAACGCTGAAAAATAAATATTTTGTAGACTCAAATTAGAGCGTCTTCTGTATCTGGAGTCAGGTCAAGACAGAGCTAAATGCTAAGTAGCTAAAGTGAAGAGCTACCTATGTGTTTGGCCATTACAGTTTTGCAGTTTTCACCATTCCCAGCGTTACATACCTCCTTAGGTCCATTAGAATATTACAGCAAATATTTGACGTTTTGAAGCTTTGATCAGTTAAATTATAGAAATAACATTTAAATAGCAGGACTTTTCAGATCTCTAAAGCCTTTCAGTCACATTGATGAGCTTTAATTGCTGGTTTCTTCCATTTGCCCTGGCTGCAGTTAAATGCTCTCCACATAAATGCTTTTCGTAGTTTCATTTGAACATGGTGAAACTGAAAGTCACCCAGGCGGCGTGACGCGTGGCATCTGATGTGCCGTGTTTGAGTACTTTCATAAATGCTGTGACCCTTTTCACTATTTATTATAAAAATAAAATATGCTGCCTATTTCTGAGCAGGCCTGACAGTTGAAACGTGGAAGAGTGTCATTTGTGTTTCCTGTCTTGCATGTGTCACGCGGCGGTTTGGGCCTTCCTTTAAATCCTCTCCATTCATGAAGACATCTCTTGGTTGTTGATAAAGATCCTCCTACCTTCTCCAGAATACTCTTGACTTATGTTGATGTTCTGACAGGATTTTCATTCACTTTGTTTTCTATGGTTTTTTTTTACCGTCTCTCTTGGTGGTGTCCTTCTTCGCTTGCATCAAGATCTCCTTGGACTTTGTATTTTTTTTTTTTTTGTATCCGCAGATATGAGGTTGTATCCAGACCTCATATCTGCTTTAGTTGTCTGGAACGACTAAGGGACGAGGGAATGGACTAGAACTGGCGGATTTCATCCTTATACCCTTATACTTTTCCACTACTCATAAATGGTAAAACCTCTTAAATTAAACCTGAAAGTTCTAACGTTTGTTAGAAATATCAGTTAAAATGTCCAGAAATCATTTCAGTGAGACATGACTTCTGAGTACATCCATTCAAAGGTAGGAGTTCAATGACAAGGAACTTCTAATTGTGTTTCCGAGGCAGTGAGGAGTGTTTCAACCTAATCCCTGTTAGATACCTGGATTCCCCAAAGCTCAGAGAGTCGCAGTCACTCTTTAATGCCCTCGGTGTTACTCAGAAAGCCATTTCAACCTCTCTTCTACTGTTCCACTCAATGTAAAGTGCTTTCCTCCTTTGACAAAGTCCTTTTATTCAATAAGAGGTGACACTGAAGAAAGAGCATGACCTAGATGGTGCAATTCAAATCCGCAGGCTGACAGGAGAGGAATTTACCGGTAACTGAAGAAAAACTATCAAAGATGAGACACAACAGCCTAAAACGGATATATGTATTCAAGCTTGCGAGTGACCTAAGATGAAATGACAAAATAAAGGAAATCACAAAGTAGGACATAATAGATGTAGTTTTCAATGTTAGGCTTTTTTTGTAAATCACTTATTTATTTAAAAAAAGACATCACTCTTACCCAAAAGTAAGCAAAGTTTCAAATAAATTGAATCAAAGCTGTAGAAAGTTACACCATTTTATCCAGACGTCCTACTTTGATCTGCAGGTACGTTCTTTCACATTCACATATCTTACTAAGAAATGTCATTTAAGTTAAATCTATCATTGTTTTGACAGTGGGGGGGGGTTAGTGTGGTTCTCTGGGTCACTGCTTTCAATAGGAAGTTTCTCACAAGGTCCATTTCCCCCGTAGTTTCTCTGGGCAGAAGGTGGCAGAGGTTGAGATGTACTAGGGTTATCCGGTTAAATTTGTTGTTTACTATTTTATAGAAATAAATTTAAAGTTGAATAAGCCTCAGATGTGGCCGGACAAACGAAATTCTGAAGTATGTTCAAAAATGGGGGGAGCGACACGTCTGTAGATTCAACCCTATATCGTGTTGTCCGGATATCTGTTTATTATTCAGATTAGGGCTGTTCGATTTTGCCCAAAAATAAAATCTTGATTTTTTTTTCTCTCAAAATCCGATTTTCGATTACGATTACGATTATTTTGTGAATTGACAAAAGGCAAAGAAATGATTTCAAATATGCTGTTTTTTTATTGAACATTTGCCCCATTGGGCTTTAAGTGCAAACTTTGCTTTTACTAAACCAAAAATAAATGAATAAAGTACAAAACTCGCAGTAAAATAAGTTGAAAAAAAGTTTTAAAAAATATAATACAATATAAAGTTTTATCTCTGAAAAATAAAATCAGCAAATCAGCACTTGCAAACATACAGTAAGTTATATTTCCAATTAAATAAAACAAGGCATTTTCCAATTAAACTAAACTGGGTCTTTGCATGCTAAATAATAATGCAACCCATGAAGGAGGTAGAGGTGTGTAATGTCAGTCAGTCGCGATTACGATTTAAAATCGATTAATCGAACAGCCCTAATTCAGATATCTGTTTTTATTATCCGGATATCCGCTTGTTATCGGGATGTCCATTTATCTGGATATCCGTTTGTTATCCAGATATCCGTTTGTTATCTGGATATATGCATGTTATCTGGATATATGCATGTTATCTGGATATATGCATGTTATCTGGATATATGGTTGTTATCCGGATATCCGTTTATTATCCAGATATATGTTTGCTTTCCAGATATCCGTTTGTTTACTGGATATCCGTTGGTTGGGTGACACAGGTGTGCTGGTCTCTCCTGGTCATTGCTATAAATGACAGGGGAGAAATGGAAAATGGGAGAAAATAACTTCACACTTTTGAGGGTCTCTGCTAGATTAGAAAGCTCATCTTTGCCTGCAAATAATCTGAAAAAACCCAGCCCCACCTACCAACACCCCACCCCACCCCCCTCCTTTTCTTTCCCTCCTCATATCATTTCAACGAGACCTAAAACACTTTGACTCAAGTGTTGGAACAGTGGGAGCAAAGACGAGGAAGGGCATGTAAGATCACATGTACAAAGTATTTCTGTTGAAGCCCATCTCTGACACAAACATCAGCCCTTCTGCTCCCTCTCCCTTCGCCTCTCTTCTGGTTTCAAAAGACCCCGCTGTCTGAAAATAGCACGTCGACTTGTCTGGTTCATCTTGTTTTTTTTTTTTTTCTTTTCTTTTTCTTTATTCTCAACAATGGTAGCAGTTTGCTGGATTCCTGTTTTTCTTGTGCCTCCTGCTTTCTTGATCTGTGAGAGGTTGCAACACATTTTGTGTGTGTGTGTGTGTGTGTGTGTGTGTGTGTGTGTGTGTGTGTGTGTGTGTGTGTGTGTGTGTGTGTGTGTGTGTGTGTGTGTGTGTGTGTGTGTGTGTGTGTGTGTGTGTGTGTGTGTGTGTGTGTGTGTGTGTGTGTGTGGTCTATAAAAAGCAGCCAGACAAAGTCTTCCCTCTCTCCTCATGCATTATGCATTGGCATCACCTTCCATCAAGTGGCAGAAAAACCTCAAAGATGTCTAACTTTAGCTTCGATTCTGCAAGCCAAACAGAGAGAGAGATGTTTTTTTTGTTTTTTCTTGACTGCCACATTCGCGCTAAGCACCTGTTACATCAATAAAAGCAGCGTTTCGCAACGAGAGCGATGACAACGGCAACCTGTGTGATGGAAGAGCTTTCGCTAAACAACGAGGCGTTTAAATGGAGATGGCTTGAACAACACGAGCAGAGACAGTTCGCGTTAAATTATACGGCACTGGATCAACCTTTGCCCTCGGAGAAAAGTTTTGTCTGAAGGGGCTCGAGTTTTAGAAAGACCTTTGGAAGGGCCTTGATGTGCTCAAGGAGAGTCCATGCAATATTTAGGTTTCCGTTTACCTGTTTGGGTGACGTCACAGCAGGTTTATCTGGTCCTCTCAGAATCAGAGAGGAAACAATACAGGAAAACAGAAATAGACCCCCATGTTCATTCAACTGATTGTTTTTTGGGTTTTGTTGTTGTTTTTTTTTAATTAGATGGGTGCGGAGACAAACTCTTGTAGATGGAAGCTGCAGGATTTATTGTTTACATGGTTAAAAGAGCAATAATTCATTAGTCGTGTAGGTTAGGACCCCTCTTGTGGGCAAACTGAGACACGACTGATTGGATTTTAATGAAACTCATGCGACTCATTAATCTCGGTTCTGACGGCCCGCTGTCAAAATGACATCAATTATCGAAATGAGACCGATCAGAAAAGTCTCCTTTCTCACCAAGTCCACGACCGACGATGAGGGCCACGTTTGTTCTTCTTGTTCAATGTCGTCGGGTTTATTCTCCTCAGGGCAAACTTGGGGGTGGTTAGTGTCTGCGATATTATAAATAACACCACGTAGATGAAAGGCAGCGATACTTTTGCTCCTGTGTCTCCGCTGTTTTCCTCTCACTGCACCTACTCATCCATGCTCGACACGAGCGCCCCGACGTTCGCGGCTTGAATTTATATGAACGCTCCCCGACGGCGGACGACGGGGGCCTAGTCATTGATATGTGCAGGAGGGCTCGGGATAAACAGCCCACGCCGAACGGTGTTACGCCAGCCCGCTTGATACCTTTTTGATTGAGCAAAGACAGAGTTGAGATTGAGGATGGGAGGGCTTCACAGCGACAATGAAATGACGGACAGGGAGCTGCTTTCACCTGCTTCCCCACACAAAATGGACGCATGTGAATGATGAATTAGTAACCGTACTGCGCTTTAGAAGACAACAGATAAATGAGGAGCGATACCTAGTCATTGCTTGTTATTTATGTGGACATCAAGCTCCTTTATTTCCTTCCTTGGGATCCTTTTGAGCGCTTGAACACCCGTGCTGCTGTTTTTCTCTCACATGTTTGTTTGGGCGACGTGTGTCATGGCCGGCCCCCTAATGGGGTACAAATTCACATTGAAACGCAGTCCCTCGTACCCCCACTCTCTGCGTTCCTCTGTCAGAAACCCAAAATAAGAGGTGGCGGAAACACACTGCGCCACTTATGGCTGCATTAGGATCCGCCACCAAAGTGTCAGTGAATTGCGTCGTGCATCATTTCGGCTTTGTTCGCCATGACGGGGAGCTGTGTGTGCGGCCGTGCTGCCCGTCTAACGTGTGCTTTTATCCCCAAATGGATGTACCGTTGGCCGGCCTCTAATCTCCCGAGTGCATTATGCCACTTATACCATGGATATTTTTTAAAAGTATTTTTATTGACCTCCATTTGTGAAGCAAGCCTTATTGACCCTTTTTGTCTTTTCTATTAATGTCAAGCTGCATTTCTGTCGCTGCCTCGCAGCAGTCTGGCGTAATTGTTTCCAGCTACTTCTGTTGCCGGAGTGGCTTCGTAATGCTAGCCAGGCAAGCTTTACTAAACATTTTTCTATTTCAGACAAGTCATAACCCATTTTTTTTATTCAGCTTTAATTTCCAAGGGACATTACCAACGGATGGAAAAGAAAGTGCCTCTGAAGGCCGTGGGACGGACACGCAACGAACCTGTGAAATGAATTTTTGTAGTTTCGAAGTTTCAGGAGATGTTTTGGCTGTGAACTCCGGCCTTTTTCAATGCGTCACATTTTGTCCCGCTATGGATGTCTTCTAAAACCTCGATTGTCCGGTGAAAAGAAAACTTATTATAGATAGTATTTTATTTTAGAAGACAAAATTAACCTGATCATGCAAACATCCATTAGGGATGGGCGGTATGGACTAAAAAATGGATCACGATAATTTCTGGCATTTATTCCGATGACGATAAAAAAAAATACCAATTCAACTCCACCTTTTTAACTATAAATCTATCACCACATTCAGTCTTTGGAGCCCCCAAATCACTGTTCTAAAAGATACTAAATGCTACTAAACTACACCAATTAAATTGAATTAATAAAAACCAATTAAATGAGTCCACCTGTACTGCAAAACTGTAATGACTCAGATCCGCCATGTTTGTTACACAAAAACGTATCAACTGGATTCTTTCTTTCTTTCTTTCTTTCTTTCTTTCTTTCTTTCTTTCTTTCTTTCTTTCTTTCTTTCTTTCTTTCTTTCTTTCTTTCTTTCTTTCTTTCTTTCTTTCTTTCTTTCTTTCTTTCTTTCTTTCTTTCTTTCTTTCTTTCTTTCTTTCTTTCTTTCTTTCTTTCTTTCTTTCTTTCTTTCTTTCTTTCTTTCTTTCTTTCTTTCTTTCTTTCTTCACGTTGTGCCTCGATTTAACACAGAACCATAATTCAGGCTTTACACAAAAACATCACCAACGGGAATTTATCGTTTTTACTGCGAGATGAACAAATTCTTACTGTGGGGAATTTTTTTGACGGTTTATCGTGAACGGTAAAATATCGCCCATTCCTACTGCCACCACTGGTGCCCACCAATGGGAACTTTAGTCCACTTCCGCAAAAGTTCCCATAAGACCCACAAAACCAATAAACCACTAGCCAGGCCTACCGGCGTTTGATGGACGGCGGGTCCCAGCTGACTTTTGCCTGGAAGGGTCCTGAAATGATCCACCAGGACTCTAGGCTGCTTCAGTTATCACAGACCAGCCAGTCGCAGCGGTAAACATGTTTATTTTTGACACAGAGTTGGACATTTTAGCAGTGGCATTAGTGGAGCTTGAATCACCAGCCCCTACTGGTCGGTCGATGAACTGTAATTTCAGTTATTTCCGCATTTGCTTCAACTTGGAAACCGGCATGTCGGCCCTTGGTAGTGCAGGCTAATTTTGAATTGCTCCTACGTTAGATGCTGTTCCTGATCTGGGCTTGGGTTGTGGGAAACCTTGTCATGTGACAGTGCCGGGGATCGATCTTGCAACATTCTGGTTGGAGGGAGCTTTTATTTATCATGATGAGGAACTATTGCCTTGTATTTAGCTGGTTTTGGCAGCAGAAGCCACATTTTGAAAAAGATTATGAAATTGTCCAATTTGACCTCGTCAGAAAAATGACAACAATCCTCTGGGTTTCTGTGGGCTTCGTTACTTTTGCAGGCTTTCCACAGACATTTATCTAAGAATTTCATGGCGTGCAGCGCATGCACGGTTTCCTGCACTCTTCCTGAAAATATTTCTTGTCTTATGCAAGTAAATGGAGATCGAGGTGCATTACTTTTACTTATTGGATCAGAAATACATCATGTGTAGTTTTGAGCTTTAGAAGGAATATATTCTTAATCTTGGAGAGATTTAAACGCTTCTGTATTATGTTGGCCACTAAAGGACTCGTAAAAGAGGCAGGAAACATCTAAATAGCTCTTGATTTGAAAGTCAGGTTAGGCTGTGTTGATGCAAAATGACATTTCAGGACACTTGATTAATGTAATTCAAATAAATCTCTTGTTTTCTGAGTATCCTTCCTGCCTGATGGATGACTCACTCTAGTTTCTACCGGATAGTCACTCACTTTGTCTGCTTTGGTAATCACTTACACACGGCATAATGAAAAGTTAAAATTGAGTTGAACAACGCCGGAGAGCATCGATCCCCCGAATGGATTTTGGGCAGAAAATAAAGTCTAGCTCGAAAAAAAGTGGAGGAAATGTGTGTTTTATTCCAAGCTAATGCTTAATGTCGTTGGATAAAGACAGCCGATCTTTATTTTTCTTTTCACCGAATGTGTCAGACGCTCGCGCGCCATCGCTCTGGTCTTTAAATTTAAGCCCGATCCTTTATTCCAGTTGTAAATTGGAGAAAGGCTCTCCGTTGCCAAAGTTCCCATTAGTTTTGTGTCCTCTGACCCACAAAACCAATAAACAAACAGCCACAGACAGATTACACAGACTTTCCTTGACTCTTTCTTTCTTTCCATCTAAAACCTCTCATTTTCCAAAACTTTGTATTTACACATATAATTTCAGTGTTTTGTCTGTCTGCACGAGTAGAGGATGGAATAAAAAGTAGGAAAATAGAAGATGAAAGGACGGATGATGATAGAGAACAACACTCAAGCATGCAGAGGGATTACAGATGAAATAAAACACGCTTAGTTTCTCTCTCTTTTTTGTCGAGAAGTTTGAATGTTGTTGGGATACAGACGGCATTAATGGCGTCCAACGGCGTTATGGGGTCTAACGGCGTTAATGGCATCCGCCAGTTTTCCCTCATCTGTTAAAGCCAAAGGCTGCGTGAAGCAATCCGGACCCACCTTCTGTGATGTCACCCAAAGCATTTTTCATTTGTTGCTTTTAAGCGTGTTTTTTGCCTTTCTGCACGGCGCCATATTGGCAGGAGCTGACACCGCCCAACCCCGTTTAATCGGCCCACATTTGCGTTGGGCAAATGTTCTGTCCATTTATCCAAAATGGGTGAAACGAGTGGGCCTGAAAGCCGGCTTAACTTATAACTTAACTTATGCTGTTTTAGCTTGGCTGGCTCGGTCCTGGTAACCTGCGAAGCTAACAGATGTTCATTAATCGGTTATGTGTCTGGAGCTAAAGCGAGGGCTGGCAGAGCACCGGTTGAAAACCACCAGGACCTACAAGTTGACATACAGCGAACCGACAGACCCTTTGAGCCCACATGGGATGCTAACTAGCGTTACCTTTCATTCATTGTAATCAATTCCGTTGAGAATGGGTGGACCAAAAATCTGAAACAATGATTGGGGGCTCAGGTGGAGCTCCAGAGAGACCCTGGACAGGCCAAAAGTTAGCTAACTCACTGAGGACTTTGGGTCATCAGGGATTTTTAGAGCATGGTCCCGTACGAGGTTCTGGCTAAATAAGTCAGTCTGAAGGGGTGCAGGCCGACCTGGCTGATGCCGGAACAGCCAGGCTGACCCTAGTGTAGGTGAACTGCAGGTCTGGATCCAGACCCTAGTGGTCAGTAGGTGAACTGCAGGTCTGGATCCAGACCCTAGTGGTCAGTAGGTGAACTGCAGGTCTGGATCCAGACCCTAGTGGTCAGTAGGTGAACTGTAGGTCTGGATCCAGACCCTAGTGGTCAGTAGGTGAACTGCAGGTCTGGATCCAGACCCTAGTGGTCAGTAGGTGAACTGTAGGTCTGGATCCAGACCCTAGTGGTCAGTAGGTGAACTGTAGGTCTGGATCCAGACCCTAGTGGTCAGTAGGTGAACTGCAGGTCTGGATCCAGACCCTAGTGGTCAGTAGGTGAACTGTAGGTCTGGATCCAGACCCTAGTGGTCAGTAGGTGAACTGCAGGTCTGGATCCAGACCCTAGAGGTTAGTAAAAGAACTGCACGTCTGGATCCAGACCCTAGAGGTTAGTAAAAGAACTGCACGTCTGGATCCAGACCCTAGAGGTTAGTAAAAGAACTGCACGTCTGGATCCAGACCCTAGAGGTTAGTAAAAGAACTGCAGGTCCGGATCCAGACCCTAGTGGTCAGTAGGTGAACTGCAGGTCTGGATCCAGACCCTAGTGGTCAGTAAAAGAAACGCAGGACTAGATCCAGACCCTAGAGGTCTGTAGAGGAACCGCAGGTCTGGATTAGGGCTGTTCGATTAATCGATTTTAAATCGTAATTGCGATTATGTAGTTAGAACGATGTTAAAACGTGAAAATCGTAAAATCGATTTTTCACTTTTTTTTTTTTTTTATACCTTGTCTGCACATATTAATGATTGATACCATATTAATGAGTGATGGAAATACCTCTCAATACCTGCGACAAGTGCCCCATCAGAGAGGCTCTTTAGTGTAGGAGGGGGCGTTGTAACATGCCACCGGGCATCCCTCAAGCCAGATGCGGTAGACCGGCTCGTGTTCCTTGCAAAAAACTTGCAAATGTGAATAGCAAATGTAATGACTGACATTACACACCTCTACCTCCTTCATGGGTTGCATTATTATTTAGCATGCAAAGACCCAGTTTAGTTTAATTAGAAAATGTCTTGTTTTATTTAATTGGAAATATAACTTACTGTATGTTTGCAAGTGCTGATTTGCTGATTTTTTTTTTCAGAGATAAAACTTTATATTTTATTATATTTTTTAAAACTTTTTTTCAACTTATTTTACAGAGTTTTGCACTTTATTCATTCATTTTTGGTTTAATAAGAGCAAAGTTTGCACTTAAAGCCCAATGGGGCAAATGTTCAATAAAAAAACAGCATATTTGAAATCATTTCTTTGCCTTTTGTCAATTCACAAAATAATCGTAATCGTAATCGAAAATCTGATTTTGAGAGAAAAAAATCGAGATTTTATTTTTGGGCAAAATCGAACAGCCCTAGTCTGGATCCAAAACCTAGTGCTCGGTAGGTGAACTGCAGGTCTGGAAGGGTGAACTTTTTCTTGACTTCTGTGTTTACTTCAGGCAAGTAAGCTAAGCAAAACCCAACCTTGCTAAATCTGGCCTCTGGGAAACAAGATGTATATAAATATTTGTTCTCCTCTTTGTGCAGTTGGGAAACTTGGGACTTAACTTCACCTCCTGCAGCACTAGTTATGATATATGGACGAGGCAAGTCCGGTGGCAAAATAGAGGGGGGTCAAAAAAACCTTCTAAATTACAGGAGGCGAGCTGTTACGGCTCAATAACCTGGGCCTGTAATCGACTCACATTTCAAACACACACACACACGACAGCCCTCGCTTGGGTTGCTTTTTATGAGGGAGCACACCGCGCGAGGTGATCAGCATATGTTTTGTTGACATAAATTTAAAATTTATTGCTGTTGTCAAAAGTGGCTGTTGGACAAAGTCGATTATTAACTGAGTAAATGGCCTGAGAGAGTTTTATGGGAACTTCCTTAATGGCTACAGTCGGTCTGTTTCAAATCACCATCCCTGCCTCCGCTGCCGCGCACACACACTCCGCCGTTTATGTCTGAGGCAAGAATGCACACACTTACGGGACTTTAGGAAACGTGTGCATCTGAAATAAGCTTATATTATATTTGACCAATCATTAAACCTGATCAAAGCAGTGAAATATGTCAAAGTTATAGACTGATGCAAACAGCTTCCTGAGGTATATAACACACAACTGAGATAGTTAGACTGAGATACCAGTTCATAAAGACGCCTCTGTGGCCGTGGCATGTGACTGGCGGTTGAGGGTTGTAACCAATGACGAGGTGAGCGGGGAGCAGTGGGAAGCCTAACAATGGGCTCACTGGAGCACACAAAAAAATAGATTTATTTAATTTCAATTAGCAATCAAATTACTTTTTTGTGCCTTTTTCAGTAACAATAAATTGCATAATACCTTTTTAAAACATTGGATCCCAAATGGGATCCATTTAAAGTGGTTACAGTGGATTACTTGGCCTGTTTTTTGTTTGTGTGTGAGGATTAGTTGGATTAGTAGAAGCACCAACAACTAATTTGTGTCAATTTGCAATACTATTACAGAGATAAAACTATCAAACGAGGCCCATTTTGAGAAAGAGGCGCGATCCTTGAACAGATGAATATTCCTGGGAGACAGAAACCGGGGCAGCGGTGTTCAGACAGCGCCCGTTTATAAAAAAGACTGGATTACTTTCAAAGGTGCCGTTTTCCATTCTGTTGAACATCCAGTAATGTGATGTTTCAGCGGTAGCTACTGCAGTTAAATTTAACACACTCGCAGCTCTGGACATACACAGCACTCTTTGCTCATCAGCACTATATTTACGGTGGAAGAACGTGGCATTGGTTCCACTTTGAGGGGCCTTAATAAGTCCGTCCGTGCCTTATCGGTGCTCTGTCTGGGGGGCACAATGGTCAGATTGAGGAGGGACACAAAAGGCCTTTGAAAGCCTTTGTGCTCTGTGTGTGTTGCAGCTTAGCACTTACGTGTGTTTTCCTCTTATCTGAGTGAAAGTGAGTACATCACACATAACCCTTGAAAGAAATCAGTCCTGCTCCGTCGCACCGTTCATTTGTTGCGTTGTCACTCACCTGTCAAACACGAAATTAATTTAAGATGTTTTTATCTACCTGCAACAAAGAGAGTAAAGTACCAGAGTCATATCTGTCGGAGAGAGAGTCATTTTAACGTTTTCTGACGTCACGAGAAGAGTCAGCGGTCGTCTGCGTAGGCCAGGATCCAGAGCATCTGTGAGGCGTGTTGCTGTTGCTTAGCTAATTAGCATTTTTGGTACAATTATAGTCTTGTACTCAAGCTAGTCGTTGGGTTGTGCCGTGGTGGTTGTAGCACCCCTTATGGAGGACATTTCAAGACATTTGGTGCACTTACAACAAATGGTTATACCGATAATGCGTACCAAGCTGTGATCGTTTTGGATGATTATATTTCAGGATGCAAAGAGTAACTTTGGGCCCAGCCCCCAACCTTGATTGGTGTGAAATGGGTTCAAAACGAGACTTAAAGCTGGGCCAAAACTGGGTTGTACCACATAAAAATGACCAGAAGACTACCAATGAGTCCACGTCAGAGTGGCTGAAAAAAATTAAAGGATCAAGGTTTTGGACCGGACGAGTGAAAGTCTGTACGCCAGCCTGATTGAACCGACGTTAAACGTGGATCAAAATTCTCCCGCAGCCACATGAGAGTCAGGAAAACTCTTATGGGACACTTCTGCTTCGGGTTATTGCTGCTCGGGAAGGTTTTTGTCGTGTTTTTAAACGTATAAAACAAGCCGCATCAGTAGATAAGTACCCACAATTCTTTCTGCCTTTGTTTCCCAGAGTCTCTCCACAACTTCCAACCACTAAATAGTTATCACGGCTTGTTCATTCCCTCGTTTATTCGTTACTCTGCCCTTTCTTCTTTTTTTAACCTCATCTGGTTTCAGAAATGTTAAACAGCAGTTTTTTTTCTGTGAGTGAAGTCATACTCGTCTTGATTGCTCAATAACTCCCGAGGCCTTTGCCATTGAAGGCGTCATAATCGCCGTCTGTCGTCGTCTCCGCCTTCCGCGCTCTCTCCTCGCCCAGTTTGAGGTGCACAACAGGGCCGTAAATCAATTTGCATTCGGCACCTGACATCAATCAGTCATGTTTTTGGGAGAGTGGCCCCTCCTCCTCTTCCTACGAGGCTTTGCTGTGATGGATGACTGTCATCTCGCTCGGCTTGAACGGATCCCTCATCAAGGGCGCCGTTTCCCAGAGAGATGCACTCGGCCGATCGCTCTGCACCACCCGACTGGGCGGGGGCTCTGAAATCTGTGTGACGGCGTCTCGTTTGTTGTCCGCCAGAGACGCTCGCTCACCAGTTTAGTTTGCCGTTGCCGCCACTTAAAGGTGCTGATTTCCTCCCACTATCAACAAGGTGATACCTGTTTTTTTTTTTTAGTACCTGAAACTGCACCAACTTGTGTGTGTGTGTGTTGCTCTCAAGATGAAGTATTTGAAGTTCTTGGGAGGCTTAAGGCACCGTGGCAGTTGTTTGGCAATTCGCGTCACCTTAATTGCTTCAGAGCACTTTCAGATATCTCTCAAGAATAATATGCTTCGTGCTGAGCCAGGGGGGTCTGAGGGTTTTATAACGGAGGGGGTTGTGAGGGTAGACTGCCTGGTGTCTGACATTATTTAGTCACTAACCTTCAAGGCCTCGACCACATGATCAAATATTGACCCTCGGTCGCGTCTGACCTTGTGCTCTTAAACTGGGCAGCGGCCTGACGACAGCCTGTTTGGAAACGGGGCTCGTAATGCTGCCGCCACGCCGTCTTGCGTGCCCGCACGAGCGAAGCGTCTTACTCCGCAGCTCTCGAGATGTGGGGGGCTGATAACGCCTCTGCCTGAGCAGCACCTTGTGATTTACGGCTGTGAGTTGCGCCTGGATGCTCCCTGCAGACGGATATGTGCGACGGTGTGATAGCCCGCTACACGTGCAGTTATGTTTAGGTGTCATGATTGATGGAGAGACGCCGCTCACCTGAAAATGCATGCGGTCCAGTGTAAATATTTAAACGTAATCTTTTGTCTTTGCTCCAACAGAAAGATGCACAGTGGGATGAAGACCTACAGCTGTGAGCTGTGTGGGAAGAGCTTCCTGGACAGCCTCCGTCTACGAATGCATCTGCTGTCTCATTCAGGTAAAAACCGCTGGCGTAGGTAGCAGCGAGCATCCTCGGGTGATCTGCGAAGATCCATCAGACTTTTGAAAAAAAAAAAAGGATCCGAAGCCGCAAAGGAACAAAAAGATAGAGCCACAACAGTGGAATGAAACGATCATTTAAAAACATGTAAATGGATTATTGATGTTTCCTCGCTGGTAATTCACCGCTGAGTTCTGTGGTTTTGAATTTATAGTAAAGCTTTGTCTTAGATGTCTGACGGTGTAAACAACTCTGCAAATTGTTTACATGGAGGACGATTTTAATAGATAATGACGGACGGAGGTGAAACCCCACCGCCGGTGAAACTTGTTAAACACAGAAATGTAGCTAGTCTCCACTAATAAGCGTGCGCCAGAGTACACGACTGCATCCTGAATCAGCAAAAAACTCAACACGGAAAACTGCAGTTTCATTCGGACTCGTTTGTTAGGTGACTTTGGATCAACAACATACAAGTAGACGAGTTTATTGCCGCATCAAACCAAGGAAACGCGACCGCCCGCTAACGGTAATCAGTCGTCTCACGACAGTCAGCCCTTCATCCCGTTTCTTCTGGTAGCGTTCAGCAACAATGAAAAAAAAACCCAGATGCATCGTTTAATTCCAGGCCAACCGGGTTCTCCGGGTGGACAGGGATGTTCACGTTATAGTTGTGTGCTTCGCCGCTCTGGCTGGATGATGCTTACGTTGCAACTTACGTTGCATCTTGACTACGCATCCAGAGAAAAACAATGGAAGGGTTCACAGTCAACTCTCATGACAAACCCGCTCTAGACATCCTCTTCTGGACCCTGTACCAGGCCCGTGGAGCTCAAGGGCTTAATGTTTACCTCGGTGTACTTTCTAAAGACGAAATATTTGTCTGACATGTATTAATTTAAATAAGTAAAGGAGTTATAATCCCTAAAAACTGACTGCAAAGTAAACACATCAGTAGCAGCTCGGTTATTTGAGCATTTTTTTTCATGTTCAGCTTGCCGTCTTCGGCCGACCCAAATAGTTAAAACAAACAAGAATATTCTGTACAATCGGTGGTAAAGCTGCTGCAACGGGGAAGCTGAGTGGAGGGAAGCCCGGCCTGGCGTTTGATTTATCTCACTATAAATACACCAGATTTCAGCTTGTGAAAGTGGAGCACAACCCAGTTGCAGTGATTTAAGGGGCTCTTCATCCCAGTGACGCTGAGCAGCTCTGGGCCGTGGCTGCACATCGGCCTCCTGTCATCCTACGCCTCTGTGACATCACAGGTCTGGGAGGCAGAACCGGTCAGAACGCCGAAGACCCCCGCCGCCCCCCCAAGGCGCGTCGCAGCTGTCCCTGTGGGTCTGCTGGATGGTGCAACCTAAATCTTCCATGTTCAGTGCGCAACAGTGAGCAGCCTGCAGAGCTCCTCCTCCGCCCCCTGCTCCCCGCTCACTCTGCTGTTACTGGTTACCTTCCTAAACCAGTCAGAAACGTTAACTCAGAGAAAACAGGAGGATGTTTCTGTTTGAAGTGAATAGGGGGGGGACTGCGTGGACTGGACTTGTGTCCACAAAGACGTTAAAAGGGGCAATCCGCATATGCAATTTATGCATAAAAAGCAGGAAAAGCATAATATGGGACCTTTTTAAAAGCTCGAGATTATCTCAATCTGAACTGCCTTTTCTGCTACATTCGTGTGCAAAACTTACTCTTCTGTAATTCCTGTTTAGAAATTGAAACACCAACATTAGACTAAAAGAGGAAGCACTAACTTTTGCACATGACTGAGATGAAGGACAAACCCACGCGGTGCCCCTGAAGTGGTTCAACACACAACTCGGTGTGTCGCGAGTAAAAGTTGTTAAGCGCAAATATTCCCTGTTTGTTTTAAGATTATTTCCATTTTCACAATGTGAATGCACGCAACGACCTCTTCGTCTTGCTCGCCTGTCAAAGCAGAAGAGAAAAAGCTCTGTAACAAAAATATAAAAAGACCGTGAATGGTGTTATTGCACAGGTCCCCTGGTGCGTTTTCACTTAATGTATGTTTCCTCAGATGTCAGGTCTTTTTTTTTTTAGCCCTCGGGCGCCTTTTCCAAAGCTGCCGTTCATGACATCATGCTGTAAAGTTCACTGGTAAAAGTAAGCATGCGTTCAAAGTTTTCTTTAACTTGGGAGTTGAAACAACGTGGAGATGGAGAGAGAGTCAATCTTGCGTGCTGTCGGTGTGTATGTGCTCTGGAGCTTGGCATTAAAAAAGAAAAAGAAAAATCATGTCTGGCAGCTGAAATGGACCCAAGAAATATTTGAGTACTTAAACTGTGTGTTTTAGTTTGGAGAAATGTGTCACCCATGTAGTTTCAGCTGTTACAATAACCATACACGACACTGCGGACCAGTACTCACTGGTTTTTAATCTCAGAGCCCCATTACTTATTTATAAGTCCTTCAATTTTCTAATAACTGAAGCTGGCTTTTATTAAATACCCAGGTTAGCCCATTAATGGACACATTTCCTACTTTCAAGCATGTACATGTTTGGAATAATGTAAAGGCGTGATTAAGAAAGTAAATTGACATGTTATGAAACATGGTATGTGCTCAATTGCATTTATCTGAACATTGAAAGTCCCTGCCACAGAAGGACATTAAAATAATACAACCATGTTTTATTTATTTTTTTAAAGAGGCTGGCAGAAGAAATGGGTGGAGTTAAGTCAAGTGACTGACTCCGCCCCTTAAAATGGGCGGCCATAACCACAAGTGTAAGATACATGATTAAACAGGGAACTTCTGTTGTCTGTTTCTGTTAAATCTTTACCTAAAATGTCATAAACGTAAGGTCATACGTATCCGTTAGGACAGATTTAACATGGTAGCTAATGTTACAGTAAAAGTAAAAGCCTGAATAAACTGCAGTGATGATGTTACTCATTCTTTGGAGGTTAAACTTGCGTTTGGCCATCCAGAAGTGATGTTTCAAGATGCTACCAGCTAGCGGTAGCGAGGTGGACTCGACGGGGTGAAACCTTGAGCAACTTCACCTGATGTTAAACTGATCACAACAACCAGAAAACAGGTATTATGTGCCGTTTCTAAAACTCTTCTCTCTCTAAAACTTACTTGTTTCAAGTTGAAACTTTATAAACTGGGACCAGATGTGTTTCAGCAGAAGCCTTTTCAGCAAGCTGTTAGTTGTGTATTAAAAAAAAAAAAAAGTGGGGGGGACAGAACTCAAAATACCATTAAAAGTTTTTTTTCTACTTGGCCACAACAGATAGTTTTTGAACATACACAGGACTGTTTGGTAATCCTCTTTTCCTTCATTGGAAATTTAACTGGTAGAAATTTCAAGAAAAATTCAAACTTAACTGAATGAAAACACCACTATAGTATATTGTACTTCCAGGTACTTCTGTACTGAGCTGGTACGTTCTTAAGTACGTGTTACATAATGTAATCTTGATTGATAAAGTATTGAACTGATATGAATATAAACTTGGCTTTAAAAAAATGTATTTCCACTGGTTGTTTAAACTAGTTTTATCATTCCTTTTTACTAAACTTATTTTTGATTTGACTTTATATTATGAAATATGCGGCGCAAGCAAAGGATTTTGGTTCATTGGGTGGAAATGGGGTTTTATGTTGGGCTATCAGGTCGCTCCAGTCTGCACAGGTATCTGCGCTGGCCACGCCCACAAAGGCACCATTAGTTTTCGCACTTGCTTTCCGGCAAAAAATGGTGTTCGGACAAGTCCTAAATAAAATTCCTTCGTGGTCAGATGATAGCAGCAGAAAATAAATACATTTTTCACTGCTTTGACCCCACAGAGTTAATAATTAATGGAAGTATCAACAGGTCAGTAACGCTTTAAAGTTTGTACGAGTTGTCGTGAGGAAATAAACTCTGCTGATGGGAATTAAAAATGAAGAAATATGAAAGAATGTAGAGAAACTCTAGGAAGAACCGCACATTGAGAAAGGCATCTGAGCGGAAGATGTGGGCAGCGTATTTTTAGCAGCAGTGGCAGCAAGTCCTCAAACTTTGTCTTTTTTTTTCTTCCTTTTTCTCTCCTCCTGTTTCCGTGCGAGGCTGTCTCGACATCTCGATGCACGACATCAACCTGTACTGTTGCACGCCGCAGTGTTGATTCATAGCCGCCTTGGTCGGCTGTAAAAAGCGAGATGAGCGCTTCTGTCGAGACGAGCGACGGTTAGGGAAGAGACGGCGCCGACGCAGAGCTTCTTTGATAGTTTTTGTTGTCTTTTTAACAATTTTTTTTTCAATTCTTTTATTTTTTTTCTCTCTTCCTCCGCCTCCACCATTTGACTCTCAAGACTCTCGAGGCTTTTTCATGGTCTGACACCACATCTCGATTTTTATCGTGCGTCTTTGTAAAGATGACACTTCACCGAGTCCCAGAACCCTGCCGTTCCCCCTCCTCCCCCTCCTTCCTTTCGCACCACCACCATCATCCTTCAGCTTGCTTCAGAAAAGATTGAACATTGGAGAGATGAAGCAAGACGGTGGAGAGGCTTCTTGGTATGCGTAGCGTGTGGTGGATGTGGAGCATTTCAGACGCCGCTGCCTCTACATCCTCCCTCCTCTCTGTTTTCCAGTCTGTCTCTCGCCCTCTGCCTGTCTGTCCATCCGTCCGTCTCTCTCTCTCTGTTTGTTGAACAGAAAACTTGGCTGCGGTCCAGTCTGGGCCGCCTGCCACCAGCGCGGGTACAGTATGTACAGTCTACCTTCCTTGTGCCAGATTTTTTTTTTTCTTTTCATCTAGTCTTGTTCTGTCTCAGTCCGCTCTATGTTGTGTGTTTCTCTTTTTTCTTTCTTTCTTTCCGTTTTTATCTCCGCCTGACGTTTAATGTTTGACAGCCTTTGCTGAGCCTCCAGAGAAGCCGGGGCCGGGTGGCGAGCAGTGACTCAGCCCCTTTTAGGTGCTTTTGCACGTTTCTTTCTTGAGAAAAAAGAAAAATTGAAAGCCCGGTTTACATCAGGTTTTAGAATCTGTCCTGAGTGGTCCAACCACAAGCAGCTTGAACATCGTAGACCCTGTGATGGCGCCCACTGGTTCCTGGAGGTTATCTTTGATGCTAGTAGCTGACTCTGCCCACCTCTGGTTATTTCAGATACAGTTTGAGTTCGTAAATGAACTTGTCTGGCCGTCACGTGGAACATGCCCCACTAACCTTGGTTAGCAGGAGCTGGCTATTTTAGCTTATTTTGGCTAATTTCCGTCTATAATACTGATTTATGTTACCTTTAAAAAATTCTGATTGAATTGGCCCTTTTTTTCTGACGTCACTACAGAAACATCCGAAATCTATTAAAATATATTGTATATTTTACCTCGTGGTTCACAATAGGGCTGGGCGATATGGACCAAAAGTCATATCTCGATATTTTCTAGCTGAATGGCGATACTCGATATATATCGATATTTTTTCTGTGCCATAATTGGGGTTTCCCCCAAAGCATTAAAGCATAGCATCTCTATTAGCATCTCTGTTAGCTTCATTTTTTCTGAGATAAACCCTTAAAAAAACAGTCCGTTTTAATACAAAGCCTCGTGCCAAATGTCAGACAGGTACATTTATTAACAGAGGTCTGCACAATATCAAAATGTATAAAACAAATTACATAAAAATAAACTGCCTGCATATATAGAATAAAAATGCTTCTCTGAATAAAATAATACAAATATCCCTTTCCTGCATAACAATTACATTAAAATACACTGTGCAATTAATACAACGTAGACGGTAACAGGCAGACTTTTCCACTGAGGTTGACAGTTGTGCAAATAACAAAACATTTGTGCAAATCTCAAATAAAACATTCAAGTCAATTTGTCACAAAATAAGCTATATCAAAATAAAAAATAAAAAAAATTCTCGATATAAACGATATTGTCTCGTACCATATCGCGTTTGAAAATATATCGATATATATTAAAATTTCGATATATCGCCCAGCCCTAGTTCACAAAAATGGTTGTCATGGATGACACCAAGGGGGCGGGGCCCAGACCTGGGCGAAAACTGCATGTTTGGTCCGTCTGAGATATTAATGGGCTAAAATCTGGACACTCCTTTGGGATTGTCATTGGGTTCCATGTTGGCTTTCATGTGAATCGCTCACAATGGCACTACAGTCGGTTGTGTGGGGGAGGAATGTGCATCCAGAGTGGGTGTCTTGTCTGGGTCCCACTAGGGCCAACCACACAAGTGATTTCCACGATGACAATATGGACTAGGGCTGTTCGATTTTGCCCAAAAATAAAATCTCGATTTTTTTTCTCTCAAAATCCGATTTTCGATTACGATTACGATTATTTTGTGGATTGACAAAAGGAACAGAAATGATTTCAAATATGCAGTTTTTTTATTGAACATTTGCCCCATTGGGCTTTAAGTGCAAACTTTGCTCTTATTAAACCAAAAATGAATGAATAAAGTGCAAAGCTCTGTAAAATAAGTTGAAAAAAAGTTTTAAAAAATATAATAAAATATAAAGTTTTATCTCTGAAAAAAAATCAGCAAATCAGCACTTGCAAACATACAGTAAGTTATATTTCCAATTAAATAAAACAAGACATTTTCTAATTAAACTAAACTGGGTCTTTGCATGCTAAATAATAATGCAACCCATGAAGGAGGTAGAGGTGTTTAATGTCAGTCATTACATTTGCTATTCACATTTGCTTTTTTTTTTTTGCAAAGAACACGAGCCGGAAAAAAAAAAAAGTGAAAAATCGATTTTACGATTTTCACGTTTTAACATCGTTCTAATTACATAATCGCGATTACGATTTAAAATCGATTAATCGAACAGCCCTAATATGGACAATCCCATATTTGGCCTCAGCTGGTCAGAACGTTGGCTGAGAGGCCCAGAGAAGTCGGGTGGATAGGTGTCCAAGTCGAGGCGCCGCACTCACCTCCAGTCACGCCTTCAGTAGTTTGGGCCAAATGTTCCTCGATATCTGGCATCGTTTCTCAAATTTGAGACTTGACACATCTGTCCAGAGTTCTCTCAAACTGGATTTCCTTCACCACATCAAAGAGGATCTGGCTTTTAAGTCCCACCCGAGCGTGCCAGCATCGCATCGGGGTAAATGACGACATCGATACTCACCGGAGCGGACCAGGCCGAGCTGATATGATTCACCGAGTGTGTCGGTGCAGCGTGATGAGATTAGCAGCGAGACTCTCCCCGTCATCACTGTCTTTTCTGGGTTTAGAGTCGTAATCCTCCGTTTACATGTTCCTGGATCGGCCCGGTTCTCATGCCAGAGAGAGCGAGACTGGACCTATGTCCACAGAGATCCTTCTTTATCTGACTGGCAGTTGCTGGAAAAATGTTTTGCTCAAGGGCACAATGTGATGATATGCGAGTGGAGAGATCTGTAACGTGTCGCCTGGTAGCGAGTAAGAATATACACTCGTCTGTATCTCCGAGGCCCAGTTCCCTCTCTTGGTCCTGGTCCTCCAGGTCAGATCTGCTGGACATAACTTATTGTATTTTTTCTACGTATAGCATTACTTCATTGGTTTAAAACTGGATGTGATGCCGAGTACTGATCCAATACCAGTTTTATTTAATTTAAACTATTTTTTTGTAATGGTCTGGCCTAGTCCATCCTGATCCGTCTTTGGGTGTCGATGCCAGAGCCGACTCGAACGGCCGCCGTTCCTCAGCTGCAGCCATCTTCACCGCGTTAGTCCTGCCCACAGACTCTCCAAACTGATTTGATAGGTTCCCCACACGTTAAAGCATATTTAAATCATCTAGCGGTGAAGATTTCCTCCTGGGTGCCTGAGTGCACATCCCGGTCCTAGGTGTAGTCTGGGACGAGGCCCCCGGGACATGCTGGAGAGGCGAAATCTTGGGGATGCCTCGGTGTTCCCCCACAATGCCAATGGAAAGTGAGGTCTGGACGACTGATCCCTTTACTGATCCCTTTAGCCTTTCACATGCAGCGGACCCTCCCGAGAGCCAGATTTGCTAATCGGAGGGCCGTCTGGAGGCCAGCGAGGCGGCGGTGACGGACCCTCGGCCAAGATTATACTATCTTTTTGAAGCAATTTGCGCAAACATGTAAAAACCTGATAGTGAACTTGTTGGAGACGCAGCTGCCATGTATGATTCATGCTCACAGTTTACTCACAAACACCTATTATCTCAGAGATTCAACATTATTGGTGGAAACATGGCCGCGGGTTATGCTCTGCTGGTACTAAAGTCAGACCCCCCCCCCACTACTGATGTGCCTTTAACGTTTTAGAGTAAGCTACAAGATTTAGCAGTAAAGCTAGTTTTTCCAGTGTTCTTGGCCTGCTCCCTGAAACAGAAAGCTTTGTCCCGGTCCGGACCAAAATCCAAAATGCCCCTGTGAACGTCCGGACCCGTTTGGCGAGGGGGAAAAAATGCAAAGAATTTAGATATGAATGCAGTGAGATGGGAGGGCTGCTTTGCTCTTTGTCTGTGTTTCCATCTCCGTGGCGTTTGTTTGGCTGTTTGGCAGCTGGCTCGCCGGGTTGTTTTGGCGCTCTGCCGGCTCTTCCCTCACACTGATGACGACATATTTGTGCCGGCAGGTCTGGATGTTCTGCCAGCATTCCAGCATTTATGATTGCTCGCAGATGTGAGTCCAGGAACACACTGTACTGTACCCAAACTCAGAAATTAATGAAACTTGACTGCCTTCCAGGCCACGAATTCCTAAATGTGTGTGCGTGTGCCTGACTGTGCATGTATGCATGAGTGAGGAGAAAGCCGAGGGAGAGTGGGGCGGCGGCGGTGGCGGCGGAGGGGGGGGAGTGCTATTAAAAGCAAGTAGCAGGAAAAGAAGTAGTTCTGAGAAAACAAAACGAAAGTGGCCCATAGTGTGCAGCCGTTGGGATGTATACAGCTGATGTGCTCTCCTGAACGGATGCGTGCACACAGTCACTCATCATGAACACGTGTTGGTCGCCTCTCTTTTAATCCAGAATAACCACAATGAAGCCAGAAAAAACAATCATGTGGGAAATACCGAGTACCCTCATGAGCCACCTCTTTGCTTCCTGGAAGACTTCTAATCGTTGGTCCATTGTTCTGCACGAGGCTCCCTCTGTTGACTCGGGTTTGTGGGTATTTGGTTCCCCACATCTCCCGTAAGGTCCTGCCACGGCATTTCAACCAGGTTCAGGTCTGGACTCGGACCAGGTTTTTCCGATGTAGATCTGCTGCTGTGCTTCAGATCGTTGTCCTGCCTGCAGTCCAGTTTAGTCCGAGCTCTAATCGCTGCCGCCACCGAGCAGACGGTCCTGTCGATGCTGAACAACCCTGTGTCATCACCCCTCCACCAGCGTGCTTGACAGTGGGTGTCTCTTTTGCACATTAAGGCCTCTCTCACTGTGTTTTCCAACTGATTTAGAGCAAGGATTGCTCCTCTCAGACCGTTGCTTGAGTCGTTCCCTTTTGGCGGCATGTGTTAACACACTTGAATGCTGCAGACCAGCAAATATCTGTTTATTCAGAGGTCTGCACACGTGCTGATGATCAGTTCATTGAGGCCTGATGATGAGCAGCACCTGAAACTTGCTTTCTTGAATCCTGCAGAAGCAGAAGGGGGTACTGCCCACACGGTCGTGTCTGCAGAGAACCTTGTCATGTGACTGTCCATCAAACAGTCTTTTACAGCATAACATTAATTCTTCTCTGCAACTTAAAACCCGCCCTTATTCCCAGACTTCCCCTGACCTGTTGCTGCAGCACGTTTCAGACCCCCGTGGGATTCTGTCGTCGCAGAAGCCTCAGCTGGGTTGGATTACGGCGGAGGGCACGCGGGGGGCAGACAAGTGAGCAGCAACGCGACGCAGGGGTCTACTTATAATACTGCAGCATCGGCCAGAGCTGTCAGGCTAATATTTTTAGTTGCCAAGCAGCAGAGCGGCAGCAGAGTGTTCAGACCTCTGTCCAGAGCAAATGTGACTTCATCGGAAACGCGTTACTCAAGGCAGCTGCCCTCTTTAGCCAGAACTCGCTGTACCGGCGCGGTGGGCTTCTGGGAAAAGAAGTGGTTTAAAGAAATAAAACATAAAAATAGCTCGGCTGAAGAGGGCGTGAGGGAGGAGCCTCTGATGAAGCCCTGCACTCAGACTGGGAGGCTTGGCGGCCTCACACTTCTCCGTTTAACTCTACCCTTGTGGTTGTCAGTAGGAATGGGTGATATTTTACCGTTCAAGATATACCGTCAAAAAAATTCCCCACGGTAAGAATTTGTCATCTCCCGGTAAAAACGATAAATTCGGGTAGTCGGATTTATGGTTCTGTGTTAAATCCACGCACAACGTGAAGGAAGGAAGGAAGGAAGGAAGGAAGGAAGGAAGGAAGGAAGGAAGGAAGGAAGGAAGGAAGGAAGGAAGGAAGGAAGGAAGGAAGGAAGGAAGGAAGGAAGGAAGGAAGGAAGGAAGGAAGGAAGGAAGGAAGGAAGGAAGGAAGGAAGGAAGGAAGGAAGGAAGGAAGGAAGGAAGGAAGGAAGGAAGGAAGGAAGGAAGGAAGGAAGGAAGGAAGGAAGGAAGGAAGGAAGGAAGGAAGGAAGGAAGGAAGGAAGGAAGGAAGGAAGGAAGGAAGGAAGGAAGGAAGGAAGGAAGGAAGGAAGGAAGGAAGGAAGGAAGGAAGGAAGGAAGGAAGGAAGGAAGGAAGGAAGGAAGGAAGGAAGGAAGGAAGGAAGGAAGGAAGGAAGGAAGGAAGGAAGGAAGGAAGGAAGGAAGGAAGGAAGGAAGGAAGGAAGGAAGGAAGGAAGGAAGGAAGGAAGGAAGGAAGGAAGGAAGGAAGGAAGGAAGGAAGGAAGGAAGGAAGGAAGGAAGGAAGGAAGGAAGGAAGGAAGGAAGGAGCCTGAAAAAAGAAAGATATGAGCCTGAAAAAAGAAAGATATGAGCCTGAAAAAAGAAAGATATGAGCCTGAAAAAAGAAAGATATGAGCCTGAAAAAAGAAAGATATGAGCCTGAAAAAAGAAAGATATGAGCCTGAAAAAAGAAAGATAGAAAGAAAGAAATGAGCCTGAAAAAAGAAAGAAAGAAAGAAAGAAATGAGCCTGAAAAAAGAAAGAAAGAAAGAAAGAAATGAGCCTGAAAAAAGAAAGAAAGAAAGAAAGATATGAGCCTGAAAGAAAGAAAGAAAGAAAGAAAGAAAGATATGAGCCTGAAAGAAAGAAAGAAAGAAAGAAAGAAAGAAAGAAAGAAAGAAAGAAAGAAAGAAAGAAAGAAAGAAAGAAAGATATGAGCCTGAAAGAAAGAAAGAAAGAAAGAAAGATATGAGCCTGAAAGAAAGAAAGAAAGAAAGAAAGATATGAGCCTGAAAGAAAGAAAGAAAGATATGAGCCTGAAAGAAAGAAAGAAAGAAAGATATGAGCCTGAAAGAAAGAAAGAAAGAAAGATATGAGCCTGAAAGAAAGAAAGAAAGAAAGAAAGAAAGATATGAGCCTGAAAGAAAGAAAGAAAGAAAGAAGTCATTACAGTTTTGCAGTACAGGTGGATTTTTGGTGGTTTTTATCAATTCAATTTAATTGGTGTAGTTTAGTAGTATTCAGTATTCTTTTAGAGCAGTGTTTTGGCTCCAAAGACTGAATGTGGTGATAGATTTATAGTTAAAAAGGTGGAGTTCAATTGGTATTTTTTTTATTTTGATTTTTATCGTTATCGGGATAAATGCCAGAAATTATCGTGATACATTATTTAGTCCATACCGCCCATCCCTAGTTATCAGTTGTAGCGCTGAGACGTGAAGACGTCCATCTGTTGCGCACGTTCTGTAGCATTAAACATTTGAGCGTTAGAGGTGGAATATTCACGTCTCCGAAGATTCTTCAGGTGGAAATGACAAGTCGACGCTCCCAGCTGTATTCTTCTTATCTACCGTCTCATTTCAGCTGCGTGACAGGTCCAAAAACTGGTTCAATTTCTCCCACTCATGTCCCGGCCCCTTTCCCGGGTCCGGTCTCGCCTGCTGTCCCCGCCCCTGTCCTGTTTGTTCGTATCACGTGGTCTGACCTCGAGCTCGCCTCGGAAATGTCTTCTTTTGAACCCCGTCTTCATTGCTCCGCTAATGTCTTTCTCTGGTGACGTTGTGTTTACACACACCTGAATGTTCCAGATCAGCAAACTGCCAAAACATCTACCCTACTCTCCACTAAGTGGATGGATATCATGGGAGTACTTGTCCTGCTTGACGTCTGATGTTACCTGGCAGAGCGCTAGCAGGAGGAACGCAGCTCCTTCTCTACGCTTCGAGACTCGAGACACTTTTGGAGTCGGCCCTCAGTGGTCCATACAGGAACTGCAGCTTTCTCAGACGGAACCTCGGTGGTGGCTGCAGGTCAAATCGGTAAAACTACGGCGTCACTTTGCTAGCGAAGCTTCTCAAATAAATGACAGAACAACACACTTCTTCCTGGTCTCTTGTGCAAGCGCGGCGCTTGTTTATCCCAGACGGGACGTAGATTAACCTTTTTCTCAAGAATAAAATGTAACAAACAAAAGAAAACGCCACAACTAATCACTCCTGGCTAAACAAACGGCTCCAGCAGATTAGATCGCCATCGGATAACAGCGGTTCCTTTTCTGTGATTGCTCCCCGGAGCCCGTCCATCAAAAAACCCCAAAAGTTGCAGACCTCTATTTTCAGACAAAAAGGGGGGGGGGTCAAAAACAAAAAACAAAACAAACCCTGATAGGGTTTGATCTTGTTTTCTTTATTACGGAGATGTTGCAGCTTTAAATCCTGGCGGTTGCTAAGTAGCGGCGCCCCTGCGCTCCCTTAATGGGTTTTATTTGGTATTCCGCTCTGATGCCAAGTCTTATTTCTGTATGCGAGACAAAGTGTTTTGATGGAGGATGATTGCTGAAACGTCTGTGTCTACCAAAGTGTGTGTGTGTGTGTGTGTGTGTGTGTGTGTGTGTGTGTGTGTGTGTGTGTGTGTGTGTGTGTGTGTGTGTGTGTGTGTGTGTGTGTGTGTGTGTGTGTGTGTGTGTGTGTGTGTGTGTGTGTGTGTGTGTGTGTGTGTGTGTGTGTGTGTGTGTGTGTGAGAGAGTTTTATGGCCTCTAACAGTACAGTACACTGTGTGCCTTCTGCTCAAAACAAGAACACAGTCGATTGAATTTTGGATTCGCTTCATCATCCCTCCCTCCTCCCAGCAGCTTTGTTGTCAGCAAGCAGCATGGGTGTGTGTGTACGTGTGTGTCTGGGAGAGGGAGATGTGATTGCTCGCTGTGTACTTCACGCTTGTGAGTGTGTGTGTGTGTGTGTGCAGCAAAAGTCAATTATTGCAAAAGGCTGCCAATTAATTTGCTCTCCTGGAAATCCGAACGGTACTGTAGACGCCATAAACATGCGTGTGCACGTGAACACACACAAACACACACCATCATCACAAAGGGAGAGAGAGGATGCAGGGGCTTGTGGGAGTGTGATGTTGAATCAGGTCGTGTGCTGGCGTTGGGGGGTCTCGGCGGCTGAATGGCGAGCGCTGCTGAAGAGGGCTGAAGCAGGATCAGGTGGACCGGCTCTTCTTGAAGGCGAGGGTCCTTCAGGCCGTCTCGGAGTGTTCGAACGACAACAAAAGTCCGACCCGCGAGTCCTCTTTGGACCCGACAAGTGTTGGCTTTTATTTATGTGGCCTTAAATCACACAACAGAAAACATTCCTCGTGGAAACACATCTGGTTCTGGGAACCGAGGGTTCAGCGCAAACTCTTTTCCTCTCTGACACTAAGAATTGTTCTGGTTCCTCCGGGGCCCGACTTGACTTCCCAACGGAGGCAGGAGACGTCCAACCAATCAGAGACAGGAAGCGTGTGACGTGGGCGGGGCAGCAGCCAGACTAGCATCAACAGAGGGCAACTAAAGTGGCGCCGCAGGAGAGTCGGGGCACCACCCGGGCCGGATGTCTTGATCCCAGGTGCCGCCAGTGGCCTCCATCTCCTCCTGACACCAGGTCATTGGTTGTCAGGACATGTGGTACGTGGTCCTGCAGCCCGGGGCAACCGACCTGTCAACCAGTAGCTGGTTCTAGGATCTCCTGGAGTTGACTCCCATCAGCTTCTGGACCTTGCCGATGCATCGAGTCATGTACCCGCTGATCTCAAAGACCAGTGGGTACTAGGAATGGGCGATATTTTACCGTAAAATTCCCCACGGTAAGAATTTGTCATCTCGCGGTAAAAAACGATAAATTCCCCTTGATTACGTTTTTGTGTAAAGCTGATTTATGGTTCTGCGTTAATCCACGCACGGAAGGAAGGAAGGAAGGAAGGAAGGAAGGAAGGAAGAAGGAAGGAAGGAAGGAAGGAAGGAAGGAAGGAAGGAAGGAAGGAAGGAAGGAAGGAAGGAAGGAAGGAAGGAAGGAAGGAAGGAAGGAAGGAAGGAAGGAAGGAAGGAAGGAAGGAAGGAAGGAAGGAAGGAAGGAAGGAAGGAAGGAAGGAAGGAAGGAAGGAAGGAAGGAAGGAAGGAAGGAAGGAAGGAAGGAAGGAAGGAAGGAAGGAAGGAAGGAAGGAAGGAAGGAAGGAAGGAAGGAAGAAGGAAGGAAGGAAGGAAGGAAGGAAGGGAAGGAAGGAAGGGAAGGAAGGAAGGAAGGAAGGAAGGAAGGAAGGAAGGAAGGAAGGAAGGAAGGAAGGAAGGAAGGAAGGAAGGAAGGAAGGAAGGAAGGAAGGAAGGAAGGAAGAAGGAAGGAAGGAAGGAAGGAAGGAAGGAAGGAAGGAAGGAAGGAAGGAAGGAAGGAAGGAAGGAAGGAAGGAAGGAAGGAAGGATATGAGCCTGGAAGAAAGAAAGATATGAGCCTGGAAGAAAGAAAGATATGAGCCTGGAAGAAAGAAAGATATGAGCCTGGAAGAAAGAAAGATATGAGCCTGGAAGAAAGAAAGATATGAGCCTGGAAGAAAGAAAGATATGAGCCTGGAAGAAAGAAAGATATGAGCCTGGAAGAAAGAAAGATATGAGCCTGGAAGAAAGAAAGATATGAGCCTGGAAGAAAGAAAGATATGAGCCTGGAAGAAAGAAAGAAAGAAAGATATGAGCCAGAAAGAAAGAAAGAAAGAAAGATATGAGCCAGAAAGAAAGAAAGAAAGAATCCCGTTGATACGTGTTTGTGTAACATGACATCTGAGTCATTACAGTTTTGCAGTACAGGTGGACTCATTTAATTGATTTTTATCAATTCAATTTTATTGGTGTAGTTTAGTAGCATTTAGTATCTTTTAGAGCAGTGTTTTGGGGGCTCCAAAGACTGAATGTGGTGATCGATTTATAGTTACAAAGGTGGAGTTGAATTGGTATTTTTTTATCGTTATCGGGATAAATGCCAGATATTATCGTGATACATTTTTTAGTCCATACCGCCCATCCCTAGTGGGTAGTTCGATACTGGGTCTTCCATGCTGCTATTGGCTGGTAGTTGGATGGAAACAATCCAGTCTGAGGATCATCCATGATCAAGACCGTCCAGCCTTGGGTTAACTATTCTGGATGGGTCTTAACCAGGAAGGTTAACCCATCTGGTTGGGTTAACCCTCAGCCGGATTATGTTGCGTTTGAAAGCCGCTTCCCTGAACTTCAAGTGCTGGACCGGTTGGTCTGCAACTCTCTTCAAAATGAAAAACATGCAAACAGAGTTGGTTCTGGTGGACTCTATTTATTTATTTTCTCATTTTAAATAGCCAAGTGCAACCAAAGTTTACCAAAGAAAGATTGTGTACGTGGGAGTGTGTTCTTGTGGTGCGGGCAAAGTCCATTTGTTGAGTTCTGTGTTATAATTAGTGGTATTTTCTACATTTGGAGGAAGTTCTGCTGCGTGTATCTGGGCTGCACATGTCAATACGAACCGGCTATTATTTATATTCGTGTTTCTTGTTTCTTCACTGGAAACGGGGTTGACGATATTGAAATGGATCAGAGGTGACTTTTATCCAAACATCACTTCTGCTCGTTTTATTCTGGTGTCGTCTCGTGTGAGCCGTCGGGGGAGTCTTCGCGGAGGGTCCACGAAGACTCCCGAATCCTCTGCTAACACCCCTCTCCCAAAATGAAAGGAACAAAACAAAAAGAGAGGAAAAGAAGCCGAAGCAGTGATGAGACGTTTGTTGTATGGGGGGGGTTCGGTTGTGAGAGCAGGAGGCTAAATTTAAATTGTAATTGGCCGACTTCCACAAGCTTGTGGGCATTTTAATGAGTCATAATAACTTCATTTAAAACCAGCTGAGCAGAAAATAGATTGGAGAGGAGCCTGTGGCTAGTATGGATTTGTGTGTGTGTGCGTGTGTGTAAGCATGCCTGTATTGAGCTTGACTGTAAAACCTATTCACGTGCACGCACACACACAGTGTGACATTTATGCATGTCAGTTCACAGAATATCGCAAAGCTGCTTTACGGGCAGCGTACGTTCAGCTGTATGCCGACGGCCCGTAAAGACCCGATCAGTACATTTCTAACAAAGACCATGACGGCTTCTGTCAGGCACTGGCCTGGCATTTAATGCGGTTCTGATGGAGCCGAGCGCCGTGGCGGAGTGCGCAGCAGAGCTCAGTGAGCTTTGCTGCCTCTTCAGTTTGCACCCTGTTGAATGCAGCTGCATTTCCTGCGGTGGCGGCGTTGTTTCAAGGTGCAGCGACCTTTTATTAAGAGGTTCTGTTCCCAACAGTGGTCAGGGACTGACAGCTGGATGGCAGACACATCTGGGCCCAGAGCGGGCTGCTTCTTTAATTTCTGGTTTATGTACAGTTCTGGCGGGTGTTATACGGGCCTGATGTGGAACAAAGGTGGTGAACTGGGTCTAGCTTGGGCTATGACTTGTGTTGCATTGGGTGAAATGTGGGGCGTAAACCAGTTTTGATATGGGCTGCTGCAGATGTTGTCAGGGCCAGAGGCGACCCGACGGTAGGGCTGTTCGATTTTGCCCAAAAATAAAATCTCGATTTTTTTCTCTCAAAATCCGATTTTCGATTAGGATTAGGATTATTTTGTGAATTGACAAAAGGCAAAGAAATGATTTCAAATATGCTGTTTTTTTATTGAACATTTGCCCCATTGGGACTTAAGTGCAAACTTTGCTCTTATTAAACCAAAAATGAATGAATAAAGTGCAAAACTCTGTAAAATAAGTTGAAAAAAAGTTTTAAAAAATATAATAAAATATAAAGTTTTATCTCTGAAAAAAAAAATCAGCAAATCAGCACTTGCAAACATACAGTAAGTTATATTTCCCTTTTTTTTTTTTTTACCTTGTCTGCACACATATTAGCAGGGACACACGGAGACACACGTCAAGCACTGGAAATCTGCAACAAAAAACCACAAACAAAGCACGAAACCGGCACGGAGCCAACCAAAACAATAACAGCAATCGACCTAAATCTTGAGATCTGATCGCAGTCTGAGCTAAGTAAGTTATATTTCCAATTAAATAAAACAAGACATTTTCAAATTAAACTAAACTGGGTCTTTGCATGCTAAATAATAATGCAACCCATGAAGGAGGTAGAGGTGTGTAATGTCAGTCATTACATTTGCTATTCACATTTGCAAGTTTTTTGCAAGGAACACGAGCCGGTCTACGGCATCTGGCTTGAGGGATGCCCGGTGGCATTTTGGTATTTCCATCAATCATTAATATGGTATCAATCATTAATATGTGTGCAGAAAAGGTAAAAAAAAAAAAAAAAAAAAAAAAGGGAAAAATCGATTTTACGATTTTCACGTTTTAACATCGTTCTAATTACATAATCGCAATTACGATTTAAAATCGATTAATTGAACAGCCCTACCCGACGGCCATCAGAAAAAGTAGACCTGGTCCATGTGTGCTGAGTTTGTGGTTGAGTAAGGGGGCAGTTCCTTGACCGACCACTAGGGGCTGGATCCAAAGGGTTTTGGTCTCCTCTTAAAATGTCCAACTCTACAACAAAGGTCTACTTACTTCTATTTTTCAAATGTATGTCTAATAAGAGGAGTGGCCTTTTGATTGGTGGCCTGTACAGCCAATGTTTAGCTGTCACCATTTGGCCACTTTTTTTTAGTTCATAGATCAACCGTAGCTGCCTTTGACCAGCGTCTCTGTAACAAGCAGTTCCTCCTAAAACTGGCCGCCAAGTCGAACCTGGAGGTGAAGTTGGATTTGAACCTGGAGATGAAGTTGAAGTCAAACATGAAGGTGAAGTTGGAGTCGAACCTGGAGTCGAAGTTGGAGTCGAAGTTGGAAGTGAAGTTGGAGGACGGTGTGTGAAAGCCAACAAAAGTCAGCGCTTTTGTTTGGGAAATGCCTCAGATTTCTCCGGCATTATGGCCGACAACGACACATTGTTGTGGTAACGTTATAACGGTGCGTCACACATTCACGCCCGTTATTAGATTTTCGCCGAGGCTTGCTGCAGCTCCTGTCATGAGTCGGTGGTATGCGCCGACATCTGCAGAAACTGAAGCCTGCCGGTCGAACCTTGAGAGCTCCTTCATTGTGTCGTGGGGACGTGTTGCGATGTGTGCAGTTAGGCAGGTTTCACACGAGCGCTGACGGACCGAAACGAGAGCAGACGCCGCCACCGTGCGCATGTCTCTGCTCGCACCCAGGGCTTCACAAAAAGGCTGCGTTTAGACGCTGGTATTCCCATTTTTCTTTGTGTGATCTTGACCTCAACATGTGACAGTCACATGAATTAGAATTCCCTGAGTGCATCAGTCATTGTCTTTGCCTGAGATCACACAATATTTTTTGTGATTTTTGAAATTTTGCTTCAAACTTTCTTTCCGCTTTGTTATGCGTTTGCGCATGTGGAGGCTTTTATTTTCCGACGGATCTAAATTATTTTACGGTCCCAACTGGGAAGCCGGGGCGAGGGGACTGTTTGTGACATAAATGGTAATAAAAGTAAATATTCTCTCAGGCTCGACCCTTTATTGCATTATGTAAGTTGGCCAATAGCTCTGGGAAACTTTTTAGATCAATTTCGCAGCGCAGATTAGAGAGCTATGAATCCCATTTATGGAAGAGCTCCCTCATGAAATGCTCTTTGAAACTTTTATATTTTCGGATGAAGAGAGAATGAACCCGGCTAAGCAGAGAGATCTGCCGACGGCACTTTCATGTGGAGGGAAGAAAGAGAGCAAGAGAAAGTGAAAGGAGACGGAGGGAGCGAGGCAGAGGGAGAAGATAAAAGCACTCCCAAAGCCATCTGGAAGTAGCCAGGACACACAAGGATTGCTTTTATGCCGCTAATTCCACTGGGAGGTGCGACATAAAAGCAAAGCATGGATATTGTGTTATAACTGTTGAAAACAAGCAAGTGGCTACAGAATACTAATACGGCTGGTCAGGAGGAAAAGCACTTCAATGCCTGGGCAAACAGGATTCTGGATGGCTCCCCAGAGGATCTCTGGGGGTTTCGGAGGGGTACAGACCGTATTGATTTGCAGCGATTAGGCCACTGTCTTTTTAAAACAGTCTGCGCAGACTTTTTAGGCACTGCCGGTTGGATCCGTGCAGGAAGAGCCAGGATCGTGGCGTCAACATTTACTGAACTGGGGCGTCACTGCCGGGCCGATATTTACATAACCATTACAGCATTGACAATCCTCTTAAGAGTGATCAATGTGGGGGGATGTAAGGTTTTAAATACAGCAGTTAAAAAGCGCACCTTGGGGATGGGAGCAGTTAATCAAGAATCAGGACACACTGGTTGGATTCTCAGTCGTCCAGGTCCAGGGGGTCCTCAAGGGCGTGAACAAAGGTGAAAGGACCTCCTTTTTCTTGCTTCTTAAAGAGGTTTCACCTTCTATCCAGACGGTTTCGTCAATTTTCTGTCACTTCATTCACAAAATGACTTAGAATTGATCAAACCTTCTGGACGGAAAGTGGCATGTCCTTCAAGAACCCAATGACGTTATAGCTGGTGGCTACAGCGCTGAACAAAGCTGCGTGATGGTACTCCAGGCGAGTTAGGGTGTTGCTCTTCGGTTCGTCTGCTCGTTATGATGTCACTAACTCGTATCGACTGTGCCTAACAACCCAAAACCAGTTCACTTGAATTGTGGCTTTAAACACTTGTGATGTCAGCGAAGGCTCCCGTCAAGGGTTTCTAAGAAAGAGCCTTAGACGTGACGTAAATCAGCGAAGACGCTCAGTATCACTTTACACCAAACACACAAACTTCAGATGTGTCTGTTTGGAAAGGTTGGGAAGTTCCTGTATCCGGATCCATGTAACACCAGTTTTTCTGGCTCCGAACCAGCACTTTCTCCATATTTGACTGTGTAAAAAAAAAAGCTGGTTTGGCTGTAGGTCTGAAACGGAACCAGAACCACTTTGGTGAAAACGGTTTATTATTATTTCACTAAGTAACAACGGTAAAAGACGGGAAACCCCTCTGTGAGAGCGCCAGACGGGACGGACGAACCTTTTGAACCGCCCAGTCAGCATTTGGCCTATTTCTGCATCAGCTGATCGTATCCCCTCACCGCCACCGCCACCCAAACACACACACGCGTGTACTTCCCCGCTTTGGCTGCCTGCCAGCAGCTGTCATTGCTCTGCAGTGTGACTTCTGCTGTATGTACGTTCAGAGCTGAGCAGACGTCTGTGCGCTAAGTGGCTGCGGGAGGAGGGGGTCTGATAAATCCCACACTCAAGGCCCTGACTTGGTCACCAGGTGGACTGTTGAGAAGCTGAAATGACCAAACCTTTTAGAAATGTAAACAGAGTTCAGTTTTAAGGGTGTCTTCACATGTAGAAGCGTTAGTCCGCCTTAAATGATTTTTTTTAGCTCAACGGCCTCCAAAACTGAGTTAGTCTCCACTCAGCTCAGAGTTGAAAACTTGTGCATAATTATTTGCATCATTTCTCCTAATGACAGCAGCGGTCATTGCTTTAGCTACTTAACACTCAGTATGTGACTTGTGAATGAATGCTGACCTAGCTGAGCGTCGTCATTCATGTTTTAAAGATAATAATTTTTTATGCTGTCCGTTTTAGTAACGGACCGCTGTGACTGGCGCTCTGCACTAACCGTGCTCATCCTCCGGATTTCCGCACAGATGGGCACTCGGTTTCTCCGGGTAGGCGATCCTTTGGGATTGACTAAATTTGCCCGAAACTCCGGCGAGACCGCACTGGGACGAAGCCATGAGGCCCACGAACCTGCCATCTTACGGCGTTAGCACATCAAGGGTCGCGTTGATGAGATTTGACCTCGTTGTAACTCCGAACTTACTCTTTTCAAATGTCGTTTTCAAGGCCACCTCGGAAACGAGGATGGTCTGGCGGGTTTGAGCAGCATCGCGGGTCAGGATGAGCTAAGCCGAACTAAGGTGGGCGTGTGTACCGGCCTTCCCCAAGCGTCTGGAAACTAGGGATGGGCGGTATGGACTAAAAAATTGATCACGATAATTTCTGGCATTTATCCCGATAACGATAAAAAAAATACCAATACAAAAACGTCATCAACAGGAATTTTTCTTTCTTTCTTTCTTTCTTTCTTTCTTTCTTTCTTTCTTTCTTTCTTTCTTTCTTTCTTTCTTTCTTTCTTTCTTTCTTTCTTTCTTTCTTTCTTTCTTTCTTTCTTTCTTTCTTTCTTTCTTTCTTTCTTTCTTTCTTTCAGGCTCATAGCTTTCTTTCTTTCCTTCTTTCTTTCTTTCAGGCTCATAGCTTTCTTTCTTTCTTTCTTTCTTTCTTTCTTTCTTTCTTTCTTTCAGACTCATAATTTTCTTTCTTTCTTTCTTTCTTTCTTTCTTTCTTTATTTCAGACTCATAATTTTCTTTCTTTCTTTCTTTCAGGCTCATTTCCTTCCTTCCTTCCTTCCTTCCTTCCTTCCTTCCTTCCTTCCTTCACGTACGTTGTGCGTGGATTTAACACAGAACCATAAATCAGCTTTACACAAAAACGTCATCAACGGGAATTTATCGTTTTTACCACGAGATGACAAATTCTTACCGTGGGGAATTTTTTTGACGGTATATCATGAACGGTAAAATATCGCCCATTCCTACTGGAAACCTCTAGTGACATCACATTGGGGTTTGTCCAGTTCTTCTGATACAGTCTGCGGGTCAGACGCAGCAATCGCTTGGGGTCCGAACCACAACAATCTGACCAAAACGTCAAAAATAAGTGTTGTTATGGAAGTCGGCATCAAAGTCGAGTTTCTCGCTCGTCTGCTGCTTGTTAAGGATCTCTGTGTCCTCTGCAGTTTGCGTTCTCAAAGCGTTTTTTCTTTTAAACTTTATTGTTGAACAAAACGAACGCAGCTGAGGAAAGCCCGCAGAAGACTCCGTTCTGCCCTTCAGTAATGATAAACGAATTAAATCTCATTGTCATCTGGGCTGCCTGGTTGTTATCTTAACGTTTTTTTGAGCGTTCCTCATTTCTGACACCCCATTTGTGGAAAAACAGATGACCTAATGGAAAAGAGCAGGAAACCTTTGAACGGTGTCGTTTGGCAGATAGCGCAGGCTTTATGACTTCACGTTCGGTTGTATTTTGAGGTGGGTTTATGCCCTTTAACGGCTGTTGCGGCGAGATCTCACTAATTGATCCGATTTGCCCGTTTGAAGTCGGCACTTATTAAGTTTTATGTGGAAGATTTGACCGGGTGGAGGAGAGGATTTGGGAATCAGACAAAATAAAACAAGTATGTAAATGAGTGCACCTGAGTGCAGTAAAGAAAACGTTTCCTGTTGTTTAAAGCTGTTTGAATAAACTATTTAACTTTCTTTAGCACAAAAAAGTGTTTTGTAAACTTTAGCCGATGTCTCCGGGACTCCGGTGGGAGCCTTGACTTCTTCACTCAACTTTTGTGAGCGACTGAAGTAAAAGAAAAAGATAATTTTGTGTTTCCTTCCAGTCCCCAAAACGACTCCTGTACGACTTTTACACTCTTCCCCTCTTTGTCTACTTTTACTGCCCAAGTGATCATCGCGTTTCCCGCTTTTCCACCCCGGCGTCTTGACTCCAGCCTTAATAAAGTCGGCTTTGCCTTTGACAGCGTGCGACTTGAAAGCAGGAAATAATGGGCCCTAAACACTAAATCTTTGCAGGTTATTGACGCGGGTGAAGGCTGGGCGAGCGCGTGCAGTGGGACGTCCACCCACTCGTCCTGTTCTTCCTGCTCGTCTGGCAGTTTCGCCTCATTTTGTTTGAGGAAACTAAACAAAATTGGAGAAGAAGCAGAGGAGGATGACTTGGTTTTGTGAGGCGACGCTCAAACCTGAAACTGGTTTATACAGAGTTATGTGTCCACCGTGTGAGTTTTTAATGAGCGGGAGTGCCGTGTCTCCCGTTTCAACAGGACCGGTTCAGCTCTCCACGGTCCTCGCTGGTCAGTTTCCTCCGCTCCTGCAGGGGAACATAATAAAATATCAGGTTGACAAGTGTTATTTTTCTCCCCCTATTTTATTTTCGTTGCGCTGTCTCAGACCGCGGCCGACCACCGACACATGAGGACGTCCTCATAGTAGCCGTCTTGTCCCGTCCCCTCCCGAACCATAAATGCGTTTATTGGACTGTAAAGAGGAGCTCAACTGCTGGATTGCAGCAGCTGGCGGTGCGCGGTGGTCGCAGGGGTGAGGGTTCACCTGCGGGTCAGCGTCTCCGGTTCCTCCTTCAGAACGTGTTCTGTCGGCTAGGGCTGGGCGATTTTGGACAAAAATAAAATCCCAATTTTTTTCTCTGAAAACCTGATTTTCGATTTCGATTTCGATTTTTTTGGTAAAACTACAAAAGACAATGGAATAAATTGTTTCAAATATTTTATCTTATTTTTAAAGAAAACTAGCAAACAAATGTCCCTATTGGGAATGAAGTGCAATTGAAAGATACTGTAAATCCTCCTTGAGTTTAGTAAAGTGACAACATTTACAATTTTCTTGACCAAACAAAGATGACTAGACGAGCTCCGTCTGTAATGCAGCTGCAAAAAAAGAAAATCGATTTTCCGATTTCCTTTTTTTAACATCGATTGTGATTAATAAATCCGATTTAGATTTAAAATCGATTAATCGCACAGTCCTACTGTCGGCTAAAGCCTTCTCCCCGGTAGTCGGAGCCGCCCGAGGCCGATGGCATCGGTCTCTGTTGAGGCCGACGGTCCCCGTTTAAGGTCCGGTCGGTCTGAATCATTTTGTGTTTAATTGGACGCCTTTAAAACTGTGACACACGCTGTGAGTTGGCTCTATACGAATAAATAACTTGTGAAAAGGGACACGAGGAGGTGTGACTGTAACTGTAAAGGTCCTGAATCAACGTTCTTCTCTTACTTTTATTCTCTCAAAAACGGCCTTCAACTCATAAAACCAGTTTCAGGATGTCTGGCTGACATTGTAAAACGGTTTGATAATCAATAAACGCAAATATTAGAAGAGCAGTCACAAGAGGAGTGTCCGTTTTTATTGTCTGATCGAGAAGCAAGCGCAGATCCATCATGCATCAGTTAAGAAACAGACACCCTCCACTCGTCTCTCCGGCGCGTGTCTGATTGGTTTAGGAAGGTAACGAATAAGACCAGAATGAGCGGGGAGCAGTGGGGAGTCCGTACATGCTGCACGTGATGATTGCAGTTATTTAGTTACAATAAAAGAAAAATAACTCAGTAAAATCAAAGTAGCATTACTATTGTGCTTTACTATTGTGCTGCTGGATCAATGAATAAGCAATCGAAATCGGAAACGTGACTTTTAAGCAGAGAAATATTGAAAATATGCATGTCTGGAATCAAATGATGCAAGTATCTCACTTTGACATCGGAAAAACATGGGCCCCTTAAACCCCGTGGCCCCTGAGATCAGGCCGGGCGTAAAGGGTTAAACCAGGAGCATCATTTTATCATCTTACAGTTATAAAATCAGAGCTACATTCTTTATTCTTTATTCGGATCCCCATTAACTTCCACTGCAGCGGTTGCTGATCTTCCAGGGGTCCACATTAAATCATACAGCACTAAGACAACACAAGCATACATAAAACATATAAACATCAACTGACACCTTGTCAGCCAAAAAAATTTACATAAAAAATTGTGATCATTGTTTCACATAGCTTAAACGATGCATGTTTAAGCTGCTACATCAGCTACTTTAACAGCTTAACGAGTTTATCTGTGTGTGATTTGATAAAAAGTAGAGATAAGAACCAAAGTGCATATCCATACATATAACTGTAGATTCAATCAAACCAATTTTGAAGTGATCCTTTGAGTAAGCGGTCTATATTACGACGGAGTATTAGGGCCAAACTAAGACAAAAAAAATGGAAATTACGAGAATAAAGTCATAATATAATGAGAATAAAGTCGTAAAATTACGAGAATAAAGTCGTAATGTTGTGAGAATAAAGTCGTAATAGAATAAATTCATAATATTATGAGAATAAAGTCGTAATATTACGAGAATAAAGTCGTAAAATTACGAGAATAATGTCGTAACATTACGAGAATAAAGTCGTAACATTACGAGAATAAAGTCGTAATGTTGCGAGAATAAAGTCGTAATAGAATAAAGTCGTAATATTATGAGAATAAAGTCGTAAAATTCCGAGAATAAAGTCGTAAAATTCCAAGAATAAAGTCGTAATGAATAAAGTGGTAATTTATGAGAATAAAGTCATAATATTATGAAAATAAAGTGGTAATTTATGAGAATAAAGTCATAATATTATGAAAATAAAGTGGTAATTTATGAGAACTCTTAACAAGAAGAGCAGTCTTCTCCCTGTGTTAAAATGAAGAATATTGAGCATCTTGTGAAGTTATATTTATATATTTATAATATATTACGACTTTATTCTCGTAATATTACGACTTTATTCTCGTAATATTATGACTTTATTCTCATAATTTTACGACTTTATTCTCATTACATTATGACTTTATTCTCGTAATTTCCTTTTTTTGTTTTTTTTGTTTGGCCCTAATACTCCGTCGTACTATATAAACCACTAAAACTGTCAAATATTGTGATGTGAATGTGGTGGTGTTTGAAGCTGGCAGGTCAACGTCTTCACTCGGCTCTCCTGTGATTTATTCCACCTCCACTCCTCTGCAGGCTCGCTGAGGTCAAACAACCTGAAACTGCCGCGTGGGGCGCACACCCGTTTAAAAACCGGTGCTGATGGGGCGTTCAAGGCCGCTAGACTGCAGGGAGCGTTCCCCACAACTAAAGGTCTGCCGTGTTTGTCGAAATCTTTGAAAAAAAGAAAAGATTGGCTTTGGGCAATTAGTCCAGATCACTTCATGTGTCTCATGTTTCATGTTCTTGTTGGGTTTCATGCCACCTGTTTCATTTTGATTGATCCACTTGTGTCACAATGTCGGTGTTAGTTCCTATAAGGAGGCATTGCTCTGTCGTCAGTACCGGACATGACGCTCGTGATTATTTTATGGCTTAGAGGCGCAGATATATTCACTTCAATCCCATTATATGTGGGATTGACCTTTTTTTTTTTTTTTTTTTTTAATTAATTCAGCATAAAATGTGTCACAATCGTAAACAAACACAATGTGTTTGAGCTGATAAGTATAATTTCTTGGGTCTGGTCCGGTGGTTCCACATGCTCTTTTCTTTTTACATCAATAAATTGACATCTGCGCCATAAAGAACCACATTTGGTTTTACAGCGTGAGCAAAGAGATGTGTAATTAAAGTCGGAGTCCTTCAGTCTCTTCTCATTGGTGTTTTTTCAAATATCAGAACAGGAAAAGTAGGATTGGTGGAGTTGGAGGGAATAATCCCAATTTAACGGTAAAAACTGAAAGAGGACATGATGAGCTGAGACGTAAATCGTCACTTTTAATATCTTTTTCTGGGAATTGTCAGACGCTAAAAGAACTTGGCACACTTTTTCTTCGCATTTTTGGGCTAAATACTTTTCTACAGATGAAAACACAAAGTAAGGCACGTTATATAACAATAGTGGATCATAATATTAAACTTGGAGAGGACTTTAAGGTTTAAAGAGTGTTCTATAAGCACTAAAGTCTTTAAAGGATGCGGTCGAAGGCGCGTCAAATCCAGATGGGATGAAACCTAAAAATATGACCCTGCTGCTTCACCGAACGTCTTGAAGTGACGAGCGCAGCATGTTAAGTAAGACGAAGAGAGGATTTTTTAGGAGACGATGAGAAAGATAATGAAATGATGAGATCAGTGCACAAGTTGTTTTTTTTGCTGAGAAGTAGAAGACGGTCATTTTTGAGACGTGTCAGATGTGGATTTAACAATTTCACGTGTTTCCCAGCCAAAGAAAAGGAGACTTACAGGATGTGAAAAGGCCGCTTCTCGCAGTTAAACACGTTTAGATTTTACTACTGGATGTCAACAGTTGTAATTGTTGATGCTATCGGTTACCATAACTGATGTCACCGTTTTGAGGTCAGGAGCTCTGAACTAATCGATCCCCCTCTCAGTTCAAGGTCAACCTGCTGAACTGGTTAATGTGTAATCGGTTCAGAAACGTGTGCAACCAGGAGAAAAGCCAACTGTCAGACCCGTTGATTGCATCTCCGTTGATTATCATTTTTCATGCTGTGTGAGATGGTGTCTGTTTGATTCACATCTTTGTAATCTCGAAAGTTCTTTCGGTTTTTGTGGGGGGTTTTTTTCCCCCCTTCGTCATTTTAATCCTCCGTTGGGAACTCGAGTCAAAGCCCGTTTCGTTTCGTTAGCAGCCAGAAAATCATCCCGTGAGTCCAGACTTGAATTTGCTGTTTTTTACTTCTTTTGACATTATCTGTATATTTTTAACTTTAAATCACTTTACTTTGCCTTGTTTGGTGTCATCTTTTTCGGCATAACCTCACATGTGAATTTACGGTTGTTGTTTTGTTTTTTTTTAATTTTGAAAGACTTTATTAACACATTGGACCTAAAATCACACAAGAACACAAAATCCAAATAAGAAAAACTTGCATGATGAGGCTGCAAATATAAATTGTAAATTATCTTAAAATGTAGCAAATAACAACGTTATGAATAATTTTTTTATGTTAAAATGCAAGTAATTCCTCACAGGTTGCTTTGTATTTCAAATAAAAGAAAACAAAAATTAGGTGTCAAAATAAAGTTCCACAACAACCGAACTGTTCGGACTCTAGTCTTAATGGTTTCAGACGTTGCATCGTGGGATGTCAGTAGAATCCAATGACCAATCGAACCAACGAACTGTACCACACCGTGACCCACGTCAGGGATTAGTCTCGGCCCATAGGAGATCCTGAAAATGTTAGTGAACGTTGCTGTTAATGGAGATGCCAACGGTCGACGACCCCGCCAATGGAAACTCACCTATCCATTGATACAGTTTCCCTCTCGCGTCTTCTTCTTCAACTAAAACAGCTGCAGCTTAGCCACAGTGTGGTGGTTGGAGCCTGTTGAGGTCGTCTGTTGTAACTGATCAAGACTTGGTTGGGTGCTGATCAACATAAATGTTTATTTTACAGGAAACTGTAAATAAACTCTATGATGTTGTGTTAGCGCGTTAATTCTCCCTCGTTGATGCTCACTGACGTGTACCGTCACGTATCATTGTGTAAAGGAGACAGACGTCACTCTGGGACTTTTCCATTGGCTGTTTGGATAAATCATTTCTGGGTGATTTGTGTCACAGTTCATCTGAAATTAAACTGAATGATCTTTGGATCATTACCGACTGAAACTGTAGCAGATCCTTTAAACCAGATTAAATGGCAAACAAACTCAAACCGGAAAACGCTGCAAATGATCGAAAACATCACGACTAGCTTCCGTTCTCGTAATAAGTGAAGTAGATGTACGTCAAGTTACATCAAACCAGAGCGGTCCTTGCTGACGTTGGCGTTACACAGATTTGACTTTCGCTTCTTTGTAGTCTCTGGATCTAGAACAGGGGTCGGCAACCCGCGGCTCTAGAGCCGCATGCGGCTCCTTAGTGCCGCCCTAGTGGCTCCTGGAGCTTTTTCAAAAATGTTTGACCTTTTTTTTCCTTTTTTTCGTCTTTTTTTCTTTTTTTTTCCTTTTTTTCTTCACTTTTTTCCTTTTTTCTTCTTTTTTTCTCGAAATTTTGACTTTTTTTCTTGACATTCTGATTTTTTTCTCGACATTTCGACTTTTTTCTCGAGATTGTACTTCAACATTAATCTCGACATTTCGACTTTTTTGTCGAAATTTCGACTTTTCTGGACATTTCACATTTTTTCTTGACATTTCGACTTTTTTCTCAAAATTTCGACTTTTTTCTCGACATTTCTGCCTTTTTTCTCGACATTTCAACCTTTTTCTCAAAATTTTGACTTTTTTCATGAAATTTTGACTCTTTTCTCGACATTTCCGCCTTTTTTCTCGAAATTTTGACTTTTTTCTCGACATTTTGACTTTTTTCTCGAAATTTTGACTTTTTTCTCGACATTTCGACTTTTTTCTCAAAGTGCATAATGAAAATAAATCTCCCCCCAGTTCTAACTAATATAGAAACATGCAGCATGTGTTGCCTTCATTCTAAGGCTGATACAAGACTTTTCATTTTTTGCGGCTCCAGACATATTTGTTTTTTGTGTTTTTGGTCCAATATGGCTCTTTCATTATGTTGGGTTGCCGACCCCTGATCTAGAACCAACCAGAACTTTTATTGACTGCACGAATATTTGGCATCAATATCTGTACACAAGTAAATGCTGGGACCGGTATGGCACCTCTCTGGTAATGCTTGGGTTGATGGATCATCTGACGTTCCCGCATCTTTTCTCCGTCTTAGCGTATCTTTTAGGACGCTAACTTAGTTCCTCCAGGTGGCAGGAAGTATCACCACGTCTTGTACCCTGCACACTTTTTCACGGTCGTCCTCGTTACACATAATCCACCGGAGACACTGTGGAAGTCCTTCTTGTGGTGGTCCGTAGGAGCACAGGGACCATGTCAAAGATCTGTTTTCTTCAGCCTTTTGGAAATCGGAGGAAGGTTGAAGGACACGCTTAAAACCAAACATCCCGGTCTCTGAATACAGTTTGAGTGTTGTGTTGACCAGGGAAGATCATGTGTTTTTACAGCCAGGATCTTACTTTCTTTATCCCCCCCCCCAGCGGTTCACAATTCTCACTTTACAGACAAAAGTATACGATGCTGCTGGGCAGATTTATGTGGGACCGCAGGGCATCGCAAACAAAAGCCATCACACAACAATAAACTTTATCCTCAAGCCCGGCTTTTGTGACATTTCACTAAAAAAGCAACAAGCGCCGGGGTTCAGGGGATCACTAAATTTATTACCGTTCTTACCCCGGTGACCAGTGACATCTGAACAAATTCCCTGGTAACTCCTTTCATATTTGCCAAGATAATCCGGGGTGGAAGAGTGGTACGAGATTGACCAGTCCTGGAGGTGCAATCGTAGAAGATCTGACCAGAAAATAGGCATTAAACTAGAATTTAATCAGGCAAAACCAATCGGCGCTAACAGATCCATGCCACCAGTAATCGATTTCACTTTAGCAATTAGAAATGTGAAATCACGCATTATTTTACTTTTTTTTTTTTCAACATCCAGTTATGTAAGTAAACATAAAACAAGTTTATTCGTGGATTCGGGCCTCAAGTTACGGAGAATTGTAATTAAATGACTGGAATAAAGGAAGCGGGAGGAACTCCTTGGACTGGGATGCCCTCTGTCTCCCGGGGGGCCAGAAGCCCCTGAGATGGGTCCGTCGTTCAGAGAAAGTCAGCCAAAGGAAGAGGAAGGAATAAACAGCGGAGGAGAGGAGGGAACGGCGAG